>NW_027142134.1:1085000-1092500 GCF_036365525.1 Heterodontus francisci
CACACACACACACCACAGCCCAGCCACTGAGACTTATATATATGTACACACACACACACCACACACACACCACAGCACAGACACTGA
Organism: Heterodontus francisci; assembly: GCF_036365525.1. Classification (NCBI taxonomy): domain Eukaryota; kingdom Metazoa; phylum Chordata; class Chondrichthyes; order Heterodontiformes; family Heterodontidae; genus Heterodontus; species Heterodontus francisci. The sequence goes on from NW_027142134.1 coordinate 1,085,088, forward strand.
GACTTATATATATGCACACACACAAACACACACTCACACCACTGCAGCCCAGACACTGAGACTTATATATATGCACACACACAGACACCACAGCCCAGACACTGAGACTTATATATATGCACACACACACACCACAGCCCAGACACTGAGACTTATATATATGCACACACACACACACCACAGCACAGATACTGAGACTTATATATATGCAAACACACACACACCGCACACACACCACAGCACAGACACTGAGACTTATATATATGCACACACACAAACACACACTCACACCACTGCAGCCCAGACACTGAGACTTATATATATGCATACACACAGACACCACAGCCCAGACACTGAGACTTATATATATGCACACACACACACACACACACACCACAGCCCAGACACTGAGACTTATATAATTGCACACACACACACCACAGCCCAGACACTGAGACTTATATATATGCACACACACAAACACACACACACACACACCACAGCCCAGACACTGAGACTTATATATATGCACACACACACACACACACACACACCACAGCCCAGACCCTGAGACTTATATATGTGTACACACACACACACACACCACAGCCCAGACACTGAGACTTATATATATGCACACACACACACACACAACGCAGCCCAGACACTGAGACTTATATATCTATGCACACACACACACACACACACACACACACACACACACACACACACATACCACAGCACAGACACTGAGACTTATATATAAGCACACACACACACTCGCACACACACCACAGCCCAGACACTGAGAATGATATATATGCACACACACACACACACACACACACACACACACACACACACACACACACACACACACACCACAGCCCAGACACTGAGACTTATATATAATCACACAAACACACTCGCACACACACCACAGCCCAGACACTGAGAATTATAAATATGCACACACACACACACACACACACACACACACACACACACACACACACACACACACACACACCACAGCCCAGACACTGAGACTTAAATATATGCACACACACACTCACACACACACACCAGCCCAGACACTGAGACTTATATATATGCACACACACACACACACACACACACACACCACAGCACAGACACTGAGACTTATATATATGCAAACACACACACACCACACACACACCACAGCACAGACACTGAGACTTATATATATGCACACACACAAACACACACTCACACCACTGCAGCCCAGACACTGAGACTTATATATATGCACACACACAGACACCACAGCCCAGACACTGAGACTTATATATATGCACACACACACACACACACACCACAGCCCAGACACTGAGACTTATATAATTGCACACACACACACCACAGCCCAGACACTGAGACTTATATATATGCACACACACAAACACACACACACACACACCACAGCCCAGACCCTGAGACTTATATTTGTGTACACACACACACACACACCACAGCCCAGACACTGAGACTTATATATATGCACACACACACACACAACGCAGCCCAGACACTGAGACTTATATATATATGCGCACACACACACACACACACACACACACACACACACACACACACACACACACCACAGACACTGAGACTTATATATAAGCACACACACACACACTCGCACACACACCACAGCCCAGACACTGAGAATTATATAAATGCACACACACACACACACACAGACACACACACACACACACACACACTCACACACACACACACACACACACACACACACACACACACCACAGCCCAGAAACTGAGACTTAAATAGATGCACACACACACCACAGCCCAGACACTGAGACTTATATATATGCACACACACTCACACCACAGCCCTGACACTGAGACTTGTATATATGTACACACACACACACACCACAGCCCAGACACTGAGACTTATATATATGCAACACACAAACACACCACGGCACAGACACTGAGACTTGTATATGTGCACACACACACACACACCACAGCCCAGCCACTGAGACTTATATATATGCACACACACACACACCACACACACACCACAGCACAGACACTGAGACTTATATATATGCACACACACAAACACACACTCACACCACTGCAGCCCAGACACTGAGACTTATATATATGCACACACACAGACACCACAGCCCAGACACTGAGACTTATATATATGCACACACACACACCACAGCCCAGACACTGAGACTTATATATATGCACACACACACACACCATAGCACATACACTGAGACTTATATATATGCAAACACACTCACACCACACACACACCACAGCACAGACACTGAGACTTATATATATGCACACACACAAACACACACTAACACCACTGCAGCCCAGACACTGAGACTTATATATATGCATACACACAGACACCACAGCCCAGACACTGAGACTTATTTATATGCACACACACACACACACACACCACAGCCCAGACATTGAGACTTATATAATTGCACACACACACACCACAGCCCAGACACTGAGACTTATATATATGCACACACACAAACACACACACACACCACAGCCCAGACACTGAGACTTATATATATGCACACACACACACACACACACACACACACACCACAGCCCAGACCCTGAGACTTATATATGTGTACAAACACACACACACACCACAGCCCAGACACTGAGACTTATATATATGCACACACACACACACAACGCAGCCCAGACACTGAGACTTATATATATATGCACACACACACACACACACACACACACACACACACACACACATACCACAGCACAGACACTGAGTTTTATATATAAGCACACATACACACTCGCACACACACCACAGCCCAGACACTGAGACTTATATATATGCACACACACACACACACCACAGCCCAGACACTGAGACTTATATATATGCAACACACACACACACCACGGCACAGACACTGCGACTTGTATATGTGCACACACACACACACACCACAGCCCAGCCACTGAGACTTATATATATGCAGACACAGACACACCACACACACACCACAGCACACACACTGAGACTTATATATATGCACACACAAACACACACTCACACCACTGCAGCCCCGACACTGAGACTTATATATATGCACACACACAGACACCACAGCCCAGACACTGAGACTTATATATATGCACACACGCACACCACAGCCCAGACACTGAGACTTATATATATGCACACACACACACACACACCACAGCACAGACACTGAGACTTATATATATGCACACACACAAACACACACTCACACCACTGCAGCCCAGACACTGAGACTTATATATATGCACACACACAGACACCACAGCCCAGACACTGAGACTTATATATATGCACACACACACACACACACACCACAGCCCAGACACTGAGACTTATATAATTGCACACACACACACCACAGCCCAGACACTGAGACTTATATATATGCACACACACAAACACACACACACACACACACCACAGCCCAGACACTGAGACTTATATAATAAAAGCAAAATACTGCGGATGCTGGAAATCTGAAACAAAAACAAGAAATGCTGGATTCACTCAGCAGGTCTGGCAGCATCTGTGGAAAGAGAAGCAGAGTTAACGTTTCGGGTCAGTGACCCTTCTTCGGAACTGACAAATATTAGAAAAGTCACAGATTATAAACAAGTGAGGTGGGGGTTGGGCAAGAGATAACAAAGGAGAAGGTGCAGATTGGACCAGGCCACATAGCTGACCAAAAGGTCACAGAGCAAAGGCAAACAATATGTTAATGGTGTGTTGAAAGACAAAGCATTAGTACAGATTAGGTGTGAATATACTGAATATAGAACATCAGCAAGTGCAAACCTGAAGAAAAACAACCTGAAAAAAACAGTGGGTAAGCAAACTGAACAAACTAAGATGAAATGAAATAAATGCAAAAAATGTAAAAAGGAATGCAAAAAAAAAAGGAAGAAAAAATAACTAAAAATGAAAGTAAAGTGGGGCGCTGTCATGCTCTGAAATGATTGAACTCAATGTTCAGTCCGGCAGGCTGTAGTGTGCCTAATCGGTAGATGAGATGCTGTTCCTCGAGCTTGCGTTGATGTTCACTGGAACACTGCAGCAATCCCAGGACAGAGATGTGAGCATGAGAGCAGGGGGGAGTGTTGAAATGGCAAGCAACCGGAAGCTCAGGGTCCTGCTTGCGGACTGAGCGGAGATGTTCCGCAAAGCGGTCACCCAGTCTGCGCTTGGTCTCCCCAATGTAGAGGAGACCACACTGTGAGCAGCGAATACAGTATACTACATTGAAAGAAGTACAAGTAAATCGCTGCTTCACCTGAAAGGAGTGTTTGGGGCCTGGGATAGTGTCTCATCCGACGCATTAACAAAAAACTTTTTTTCTTCCTTTCAGGTGTTAAGGAACGCAAGCTCCAGCAGCTGATGGGGACTAATGCCCCTCCAGATCCTCCTTCCGCTTCACTTCCCTCTGACCCCACCCCTTCTGATCTGACCCCTTGCCGTGTATTCACTATACCCTCTGACCTCCCCCTCTCTGCTGCTGAGCGTTCTGTACTCAGCAAAGGTCTCAGTTTTATCCCCTTACGCCCCCACCTCAATGAATTTCGTGCTCGGCATGACGTTGAGCTCTTCTTCCGTCGCCTCCGCCTCCGGGCTCACTTCTTTGACCAGGAGTCCTCCCCCCGACCAGCAGACCCATTCACCCGCCTCCAGCATTCTCCCTCTACCTGGACCCCTCACCCTGGCCTCTTACCCGCTCTTGATCTCTTCATTGAAAACTGTCGGCGAGACATTGGTCGTCTCAATTTCTCTGCCCCCCTCACTCACTCTAACCTGTCCCCCTCTGAACTTGAGGCACTCCGTTCTCTCAGGTCTAACCCCGACATGGTCATCAAACCTGCAGACAAGGGTGGTGCTGTTGTTGTATGGCGTACCGACCTCTACCTTGCAGAAGCTCAACGCCAACTCACAGACACCTCTTCCTACCTCCCTCTGGACCATGACCCCACCACCGAACATCAAGCCACCGTCCAAAGGACTGTCACTGACCTCATCTCCTCTGGAGATCTTCCCTCTACAGCTTCCAACCTCATAGTCCCGCAACCCCGGACAGCCCGCTTCTATCTCCTTCCCAAAATCCACAAACGGGACTGTCCCGGCAGACCCATTGTGTCAGCCTGCTCCTGCCCAACTGAACTTATTTCTTCCTATCTAGACTCTATCTTTTCTCCGCTGGTGCAGTCTCTTCCCACCTACATCCGTGACTCTTCTGACGCCCTATGTCATTTTGACAATTTCCAGTTTCCTGGTCCCAACCGCCTCCTCTTCACTATGGACGTCCAATCGCTCTACACCTCCATCCCCCACCAGGATGGTTTGAGGGCTCTCCGCTTCTTCCTGGAACAGAGGCCCAACCAGTCCCCATCCACCACCACCCTCCTCCGCCTGGCTGAACTTGTTCTCACATTGAACAACTTTTCCTTCAACTCCACGCACTTCCTTCAATTAAAAGGTGTCGCTATGGGTACCCGCATGGGTCCTAGTTATGCCTGTCTTTTTGTGGGATATGTCGAGCATTCTTTGTTCCAGTCCTACTCAGGCCCCCTCCCCCAACTCTTTTTCCGGTACATTGATGACTGTATCGGTGCCGTTTCCTGCTCCCGCCCCGAACTAGAAAACTTTATCAACTTTGCTTCCAATTTCCACCCTTCTCTCACCTTTACATGGTCCATCTCTGACACTTCCCTTCCCTTCCTCGACTTCTCTGTCTCCATCTCTGGGGATAGGTTGTCTACCAATATCCATTATAAGCCCACTGACTCCCACAGCTACCTCGACTACACTTCTTCACACCCTACCTCCTGTAAGGACTCCATTCCATTCTCCCAGTTTCTCCGTCTCCGACGCATCTGCTCTGATGATGCTACCTTCCATGACGGTGCTTCTGATATGACCTCCTTTTTCCTCAACCGAGGATTTCCCCCCACTGTGGTTGACAGGGCCCTCAACCGTGTCCGACCTATTCCCCGCACCTCTACCCTCACCCCTTCCCCTCCCTCCCAGAACCGTGACAGGGTTCCCCTTGTCCTCACTTTTCATCCCACCAGCCTCCATATCCAAAGGATCATCCTCCGCCATTTTCGCCACCTCCAGCGTGATGCCACTACCAGTCGCATCTTCCCCTCCCTTCCCCTGTCAGCATTCCGAAGGGATCGTTCCCTCCGCGACACCCTGGTCCACTCCTCCATTACCCCCACCACCTCGTCCCCGTCCCAGGGCACCTTCCCTTGCAATCGCAGGAGGTGTAATACCTGCCCATTTACCTCCTCTCTCCTCACTATCCCAGGCCCCAAACACTCCTTTCAGGTGAAGCAGCGATTTACTTGTACTTCTTTCAATGTAGTATACTGTATTCGCTGCTCACAGTGTGGTCTCCTCTACATTGGGGAGACCAAGCGCAGACTGGGTGACCGCTTTGCGGAACATCTCCGCTCAGTCCGCAAGCAGGACCCTGAGCTTCCGGTTGCTTGCCATTTCAACACTCCCCCCTGCTCTCATGCTCACATCTCTGTCCTGGGATTGCTGCAGTGTTCCAGTGAACATCAACGCAAGCTCGAGGAACAGCATCTCATCTACCGATTAGGCACACTACAGCCTGCCGGACTGAACATTGAGTTCAATCATTTCAGAGCATGACAGCGCCCCACTTTACTTTCATTTTTAGTTATTTTTTCTTCCTTTTTTTTTTGCATTCCTTTTTACATTTTTTGCATTTATTTCATTTCATCTTAGTTTGTTCAGTTTGCTTACCCACTGTTTTTTTCAGGTTGTTTTTCTTCAGGTTTGCACTTGCTGATGTTCTATATACAGTATATTCACACCTAATCTGTACTAATGCTTTGTCTTTCAACACACCATTAACATATTGTTTGCCTTTGCTCTGTGACCTTTTGGTCAGCTATGTGGCCTGGTCCAATCTGCACCTTCTCCTTTGTTATCTCTTGCCCAACCCCCACCTCACTTGTTTATAATCTGTGACTTTTCTAATATTTGTCAGTTCCGAAGAAGGGTCACTGACCCGAAACGTTAACTCTGCTTCTCTTTCCACAGATGCTGCCAGACCTGCTGAGTGAATCCAGCATTTCTTGTTTTTGTGACTGAGACTTATATATATGCGCACACACACACACACACACACACACACCACAGCCCAGACCCTGAGACTTATATATGTGCACACACACACACACACAACGCAGCCCAGACACTGAGACTTATATATATATGCACACACACACACACACACAACGCAG
>NW_027142134.1:1097500-1114923 GCF_036365525.1 Heterodontus francisci
AGGGGCCTCTCACCATGGAGACAGAGCGGGGGAGGGGACTGTCACCATGGAGACAGAGCGGGGGAGGGGACTGTCACCATGGAAACAGAGCGGGGGAGGGGACTGTCCCCATGGAGACAGAGCGGGGGAGGGGCCTCTCACCATGGAGACAGAGCGGGGGAGGGGACTGTCACCATGGAGACAGAGCGGGGGAGGGGACTGTCACCATGGAGACAGAGCGGGGGAGGGGACTGTCACCATGGAAACAGAGCGGGGGAGGGGACTGTCACCATGGAGACAGAGCGGGGGAGGGGACTGTCACCATGGAGACAGAGCGGGGGAGGGGACTGTCACCATGGAGACAGAGCGGGGGAGGAGCCTCTCACCATGGAGACACAGTGGGGGAGGGGCCTGTCACCATGGAGACAGAGCGGGGTAGGAGCCTCTCACCATGGAGACAGAGTGGGGGAGGGAACTGTCACCATGGATACAGAGCGGGGGAGGGGACTGTCACCATGGAGACAGAGCGGGGGAGGGGCCTCTCACCATGGAGACAGAGCGGGGGAGGGGCCTGTCACCATGGAGACAGAGCGGGGGAGGGGACTGTCACCATGGAGACAGAGCGGGGGAGGGGACTGTCACCATGGAGACAGAGCGGGAGAGGGGACTGTCACCATGGAGACAGAGCGGGGGAGGGGACTGTCACCATGGAGACAGAGCGGGGGAGGGGACTGTCACCATGGAGACAGAGTGGGGGAGGGGCCTCTCACCATGGAGACAGAGCGTGGGAGGGGACTGTCACCATGGAGACAGAGCGGGGGAGGGGCCTCTCACCATGGATACAGAGCGGGGGAGGGGACTGTCACCATGGAGACAGAGCGGGGGAGGGGCCTGTCACCATGGAGACAGAGCGGGGGAGGAGACTGTCACCATGGAGACAGAGCGGGGGAGGGGACTGTCACTATGGATACAGAGCGGGAGAGGGGACTGTCACCATGGAGACAGAGCGGGGGAGGGGCCTGTCAGCACGGTGACGGGGCGGGGGCGGGGCCTGTTTCCAGAGTGACGGGGAGTGGGGGCGGGGACTGTTTCCAGAGTGACTGGGAGTGGAGGCGGGGTCTATTTCCAAGGTGACGGGGAGTGGAGGCGGGGTCTGTTTCCAGAGTGACGGGGAGTGGGTGTGGCGTCTGTTTCCAGGGTGACGGGGAGTGGAGGCGTGGTCTGTTTCCAGAGTGATGCGGAGTGGAGGCGGGGTCTGTTTCCAGAGTGACTGGGAGCGGGGGCGTGGTCTGTTTCCAGAGTGACGGGGAGTGGAGGCGTGGTCTGTTTCCAGAGTGACTGGGAGTGGGGGTGGCGTCTGTTTCCAGAGTGATGGGGAGTGGAGGCGGGGTCTGTTTCCAGAGTGACTGGGAGTGGGGGTGGCGTCTGTTTCCAGGGTGATGGGGAGTGGAGGCGGGGTCTGTTCCCAGAGTGACGGGGAGTGGAGGGGGGGTCTGTTTCCAGAGTGATGGGGAGTGGAGGCGGGGTCTGTTTCCAGAGTGACTGGGAGTGGAGGCGGGGTATATTTCCAAGGTGACGGGGAGTGGAGGCGGGGTCTGTTTCCAGAGTGACGGGGAGTGGGTGTGGCGTCTGTTTCCAGGGTGACGGGGAGTGGAGGCGTGGTATGTTTCCAGGGTGATGGGGAGTGGAGGCGGGGTCTGTTTCCAGAGTGACTGGGAGCGGGGGCGTGGTCTGTTTCCAGAGTGACGGGGAGTGGAGGCGTGGTCTGTTTCCAGAGTGACTGGGAGTGGAGGCGGGGTCTGTTTCCAGAGTGATGGGGAGTGGAGGCGGGGTCTGTTTCCAGAGTGACTGGGAGTGGGGGTGGCGTCTGTTTCCAGGGTGATGGGGAGTGGAGGCGTGGTCTGTTTCCAGGGTGACGGGGAGTGGAGGCGTGGTCTGTTTCCAGGGTGACAGGGAGTGGGGGTGGCGTCTGTTTCCAGGGTGATGGGGAGTGGAGGCGGGGTCTGTTTCCAGGGTGATGGGGAGTGGAGGCGTGGTCTGTTTCCAGAGTGACTGGGAGTGGGTGTGGCGTCTGTTTCCAGGGTGACGGGGAGTGGAGTTGTGTTCTGTTTCCAGAGTGACGGGGAGTGGGGGTGGCGTCTCTTTCCAGGGTGACGGGGAGTGGAGGCGGGGTCTGTTTCCAGGGTGACGGGGAGTGGAGGCATGGTCTGTTTCCAGAGTGACGGGGAGTGGGTGTGGTGTCTGTTTCCAGGGTGATGGGGAGTGGAGGCGTGGTCTGTTTCCAGAGTAACGGGGAGTGGGTGTGGTGTCTGTTTCCAGGGTTATGGGGTGTGGAGGCGTGGTCTGTTTCCAGGGTGACGGGGAGTGGAGGCGTGGTCTGTTTCCAGAGTGACGGGGAGTGGGTGTGGTGTCTGTTACCATAGTGACGGCGAGTGGGGGCGCGGTCTGTTACCAGCGTGGCGAGAGTGGGTGCGGGATCTGTTCCCAGGGTGACAGAGGTGTGGGGGTGGGTCTGTTACCAGGGTGACGGGGTGTGGGGGCGGGGTCTGTTACCAGGGTGACGGGGAGTGGGGGCGGGGTCTGTTTCCTGGGTGACGGGGAGTTGGGGCGGTGTCTGTTACCAGGGTGACGGGGAGTGGGGGCTGGGTCTGTTTCCAGGGTGACGGTGTGGGGGTGGGGTCTGTTTCCAGGGTGACGGGGAGTGGAGGCGGGATCTGTTTCCAGGGTGACGGGGAGTGGAGGCGTGGTCTGTTTCCAGGGTGACAGGGAGTGGGGGTGGCGTCTGTTTCCAGGGTGATGGGGAGTGGAGGCGGGATCTGTTTCCAGAGTGACTGGGAGCGGGGGCGGGGTCTGTTTCCAGGGTGATGGGGAGTGGAGGCGGGGTCTGGTACCATGGTGACGGCGAGTGGGGGCGGGGTCTGTTACCAGGGTGACGGGAGTAGGGGCGGGGTCTGTTCCCAGGGTGACGGGGAGTGGGGGCGGGGTCTGTTTCCACGGTGACGGGGAGTGGGGGCGGGGTCTGTTTCCAGGGTGACGGGAGTGGGGGCGGGGTCTGTTACCAGGGTGACGGGGAGTGGGGGCGGGGTCTGTTTCCACGGTGACGGGGAGTGGGGGCGGGGTCTGTTTCCAGGGTGACGGGAGTGTGGGTGGGGTCTGTTACCAGGGTGACGGGAGTGTGGGTGGGGTCTGAATCTTCCTGATTCTTTTATAATCCCTTTCAAACAAAAAGAATCCTGATAATTATTGATAATCCTTGATAATAATTTATCAACATTTACTGTCCTTTATATACTGCTTATAATTATTCCTCTCACTTTGTAAATCATTATAATATTTATGATTGTCTGTGATTTATTATCCTTTCTGAGTCTTTATTCTCATTTATTATCTGTTACATTCACTGCCCTGGACAGAAAACATTGAAAATGATCCCCGTGGATTACTCATAATTCAAACAGACCACAGAGCATATCATTTAAAATGGCCGCAGCACATGTCGCTTAAAATGGCTTCTGTGCAGGTGACATCAAACAGACAACAGTGCATGTCATCAGATTGAAGTGGCCTTTGTTAAAACCAGCTGGAGTGGTACTGAGTGCAACTCACACACCAGGAAACAGCCAATTGAATTCGAGCCTATATTAATACCAGATGGAGTGGCACTGAGTCCCACTCACACACGAGGAAAGAGCCAATTCAATCCAGGCCTCTATTGATACCAGCTGGAGTGGTACTGAATCCCACACACACACCAGGAAAGAGCCAATTGAATCCAGACATCTATGAATACCAGCTGGAGTGGTACTGAGGCGCATTCACACACTGGGAGAGAGCCAATTCAATCCGGGCCCCTATTAATACCAGCTGGAGTAGTACTGAGCCCCTCTCACACACCAGGGAAGAGCTAAATCAATACAGGTCTCCACTAATACCAGCTGGAGTGGGACTCAGTCTCACTCACACACCAGGAAAAAGCCAATTCAAACCAGGTTTCTATTAATATCAGCTGGAGTGGAATTGGGTCACAAGTCACACACTAGCAGAAAGCCAACTCAAGCAAGGCTTTTATTAATACCAGCTGGCGTGGCACTGAGGCCCACTCACACACCAGGAAAGAGCCAATTCAATCCAGGCCTCTAATAATACCAGCTGGAGTGGTACTGAGTCTCGCCCACACAACAAAAATAGCCAATTCAATCCAAGACTCTATTAATTCCAGCTGGAGTGGTACTGAGTCCCACACACACATCAGGAAAGAGCCAGTTCAATCCAGGCCTCTATTAATACGAGCTGGAGTGGGACAGAGTCCCACCCATTCAGCAGGAAAGAGCCAATTCAATCCAGGCCGCTATTAATACCAGCTGGAGTGGCACTGAAACCCATTCACCCACCAGGAAAGAGCCACTTAAATCCAGGCCTCTATAAATACCAGCTGGAGAGGTACAGAGTCCCACTCACACACCAGGAAAGAGCCAATTAAATACAGACCTCTATTAATACCAGATGGAGTGGTACTGAGTCCCACTCACACACCAGAAAGAGCAAATTCAATCGAGGCTTCCATTAATACCAGCTGGAATGGTACTGAGGCCCACTCAAACACCAGAAAAGAGCCAATTCAATGCAGGCCTCGATTAATAGTAGCTGGAGTGGAACTGAGTCCCACTCACACACCAGGAAAGAGTCAATTCAATCCAGATCTCTATTAATACCAGCTGGCGTGGTACTGAGACTCACTCAAACACCAGAAAAGAGCCAATTCAATGCAGGCCTCTATTAATAGTAGCTGGAATGATACTGAGCCCCACTCACTCACAAGGAAAGAGCCAATTAAATCCAGGCTTCTAGTAGAACCAGCTGTACTGGAATCAACTCACACTCAAACACCAGGGAAGAGCCAGTACATTCCAGGCCTCTATAAATACCAGCTGGAGTGGTACTGTGTCCCACGCACACATCAGGAAAGACCCAGTTCAATCCAAGCCTCTAATAATACCAGCTGGAGTGGTACTGAGTCCCACTCAGACACCAGAAAGAGCCAATTCAATCGAGGCTTCCATTAATACCAGCTGGAATGGTACTGAGTCCCACTCACACACCAGGAAAGAGGCAATTCAATCCAGGCCTCTATTAATACCAGCTGGAGTGGTACTGAGCCCCACTCAAACACCTGAATGGTGCCAATTCAATCCAGGCCTCTATTAATACCAGCTGGAGTGGTACTGAGCCCCACTCAAACACCTGAATGGTGCCAATTCAATCCAGGCCTCTATTAATACCAGCTGGAGTGGTACTGAGCCCCACTCAAACACCTGAATGGTGCCAATTCAATCCAAACCTCTATTAATACCATTTTTTAAATTTTTAGTTATTTTTTCTTCCTATTTTGCATTCCTTCTTATATTTTTTACAATCATTTTTTGCATTTATTTCATTTCATCTTAGTTTGTTCAGTTTGCTGACCCACTGTTTTTTTCAGGTTGTTTTTCTTCAGGTTTGCCCTTGCTGATGTTCAATATTCAGTATATTCACACCTAATCTGTACTAATGCTTTGTCTTTCAACACACCATTCACATATTGTTTGCCTTTTCTCCGTGACCTTTTGGTCAGCGATGTGGCCTGGTCCAATCTGCACCTTCTCCTTTGTTATCTCTTGCCCAACCCCCACCTCACTTGTTTATAATCTGTGACTTTTCTAATATTTGTCAGTTCCGAAGAAGGGTCACTGACCCGAAACGTTAACTCTGCTTCTCTTTCCACAGATGCTGCCAGACCTGCTGAGTGATTCCAGCATTTCTTGTTTTGGCTCTATTAATACCAGCAGGATTGCGACTGAGTCCAACTCACGCACCAAGAAAGAGCCAATTCAATCCAGGGTACTATTAATACCAGCTGGCGTGGTACTGAACCCCATTCACACACCAGGAAAGAGCCAGTTCATTCCAGGCGTCTATTAATACCAGCTGGAGTGGGACTGAGCCCCACTCACACATCAGGAAGGAGCCAATTAAATCCAGACCACTATTAATACCAGCTGGAGTGGTACTGAGTCTCTCTCACACACCAGGAAAGAGAGAATTCAATCCAGACCTCTATTAGTAACTGCTGGAGTGGTACTGAGCCCCACTCACACACCAGGAAAGAGCCAATTCAATCCAGGCCTCTATTAATACCAGCAGGAGTGGTACTGAGTCTCTCTCACACACTGGGAAAGAGCCAATTCAATCCAGACCTCTATTAATACCAGCTGGAGTGGTACTGAGCCCCACTAACATACCATGAAAGTGCCAATTCAATCCGGTCTTCTATTAATAACAGCTGGAGTGGTACTGAGCCCCACTCACTCACCAGGAAAGAGCCAAATCAATCCAGGATTCCATTAATAACAGTTGGAGTGGTACTGAGACCGACTCACACAGCACAATAGAGGCAATTAAATCCAGAGCTCTATACATACCAGCTTGAGTGGGACTGAGTCCCACTCACACACAAGGAAAGAGCCAATTCAATCCAGGCCTCTATTAATACTGGCTGGATTGGTACTGAGTCCCACTCACACACCAGGAAAGAGCCAATTCAATCCAGACCTCTATTAATACCAGCTGGAGTGGTACTTAGTCCCACTCACACACCAGGAAAGAGCAAATTCAATCCAGACATCTATTAATACCAGCTGGAGAGGTACTGAGTCCCACTCACTCACCAGGAAAGAGCCAAATCAATCCAGGATTCCATTAATAACAGTTGGAGTGGTACTGAGACCGACTCACACAGCACAATAGAGGCAATTAAATCCAGAGCTCTATACATACCAGCTTGAGTGGGACTGAGTCCCACTCACACACAAGGAAAGAGCCAATTCAATCCAGACCTCTATTAATACCAGCTGGAGTGGTACTTAGTCCCACTCACACACCAGGAAAGAGCAAATTCAATCCAGACATCTATTAATACCAGCTGGAGAGGTACTGAGTCCCACTGAAACACCAGGAAAGAGCCAATTCAATCCAGACCTCTATATATACCAGCTGGTGTGGTACTGAGTCCCACTCACGCACCAGGAAAGAGCCAATTCAATCCAGACCTCTATTAATACCAGCTGGAGTGAAACTGAGTCCCACTCACTCACCAGGAAAGAGCCAATTCAATCCAGACCTCTATTAATACCAGCTGGAGTGGTACTTAGTCCCACTCACACACCAGGAAAGAGCAAATTCAATCCAGACATCTATTAATACCAGCTGGAGAGGTACTGAGTCCCACTGAAACACCAGGAAAGAGCCAATTCAATCCAGACCTCTATATATACCAGCTGGTGTGGTACTGAGTCCCACTCACGCACCAGGAAAGAGCCAATTCAATCCAGACCTCTATTAATACCAGCTGGAGTGAAACTGAGTCCCACTCACTCACCAGGAAAGAGCCAATTCAATCCAGACCTCTATTAATACCAGCTGGAGTGGCACTGAGTCCCACTCACTCACCACAATAGAGTCAATTAAATCCAGACCTCAATTAATACCAGCTGGAGTGGTACTGGGTCCCACTCATTCAGCAGGAAAGAGCCAATACAATCCAGACCTCTGTTAATACCAGCTGGAGTGGTACAGAGTCCCACTCACACACCAGGAAAGAGCCAATTCAATCCAGACCTCTATTAATACCAGCTTGATTGGTACCGAGTCCCACTCACGCACCAGGAAAGAGCCAAATCAATCCAGACCTCTATATATACCAGCTGGAGTGGAACTGAGTCCCACTCACACACCAGGAAAGTGCCAATTTAAACCATATTTCCATTAATACCAGCTGGAGTGGTACTGAGCCCCACCCACACACCAGGAAAGAGGCATTTCAATCCAGGCCTCTTTCTATAGCGACTGGAGTGGGACGGAGCCCCACTCACACACCAGGAAAGAGCCAATTCAAACCAGGCCTCTATTAATACCAGCTGGAGTGGTGCTGAGTCCCACTCACACACCATGAAAGAGGCAATTCAATGCAGGCCTCGATTAATACCAGATGGAGTGGTACTGAGTCCCACCCACACACCAGAAAAGAGCCAATTCAATCCAGGTCTCGATTAATACCAGCTGGAGTGGTACTGAGCCCCAGTCACACACCAGCAAAGTGCCAATTCAATCCAGGCCTCTATTAATACCAGCTGGAGTGGGACTGATCCCACTCACACACCAGGAAAGAGACAATTCAATCCAGACCTCTATGAATACAAGCTGGTGTGGCACTGAGCCCCACTCACACACCAGGAAAGAGCAAAATCAATCCAGGCTAATTTAATACCAGCTGGAGTGGGACTGAGCCCCACTCACGCACCAGGAAAGAGCCAATTCAATCTAGGCCTCTATTAATACAAGCTGCAGTGGTACTGAGCCCCACTCACACAGCAGGAAAGAGCCAATTCAATCCAGACCTCTCTTAATACCAGCTGGAGTGGTACCGAGTCCCACTCACACCAGGAAAGAGGCCATTCAATGCAGACCTCTATTAATACCAGATGGAGTGGTGCTGTGTCCCGCTCTGACACCAAGACATAGCCAGTTCAAACCACATTTCTATTAATACCAGCTGGAGGGGTACTGAGTCCCACTCACCCACCAGGAAAGCGCCAATTAAATCCAGACCTCTATTAATACCAGATGGAGTGGTACTGAGTCCCACTCACACACCAGGAAAGACGCAATTCAATCCAGACCTCTATTAATACCAGATGGAATGCTGCTGAGTCCCACTCTCACACCAGGACAGAGCCAATTCAAATCAGGTTTCTATTAATACCAGCTGGAGTGGTACTGAGCCCCACTCACGCACCAGGAAAGAGCCAATTCAATCCAGGCCTCTATTAATACAAGCTGCAGTGGTACTGAGCCCCACTCACACAGCAGGAAAGAGCCAATTCAATCCAGACCTCTCTTAATACCAGCTGGAGTGGTACCGAGTCCCACTCACACCAGGAAAGAGGCCATTCAATGCAGACCTCTATTAATACCAGATGGAGTGGTGCTGTGTCCCGCTCTGACACCAAGACATAGCCAGTTCAAACCACATTTCTATTAATACCAGCTGGAGTGGGACTGAGTCCCACTCACACCAGGAAAAAGGCAATTCAATGCAGACCTGATTAATACCAGCTGGAGTGGGACTGAGTCCCAATCACGGACCAGGAAATAGCCAATTCAATACAGACCTCTTTTAATACGAGCTGGAGTGGTACTGAGTCCTACTCACACACCAGGAAGGAGCCAATTCAATCCAGACCTCTATTAACACCAGCTGGAGTGGTACTGAGTCCCACTCACACACCAGGAAGGAGCCAATTCAATCCAGACCTCTATTAACATCAGCTGGAGTGGTACTGAGTCCCACTCACACACCAGAAAAGAGCCAATTCAATCCAGACCTCTTTTAATACTAGCTGCAGTGGTACCGAGTCCCACTCACACACCAGGAAAGAGCCAATTAAATCCAGAGCTCTATAAATACCAGATGGAGTGGTACCGAGTCCCACTCACATCAGGAAAGAGGCAATTCAATGCAGACCTCTATTAATACCAGATGGAGTGGTACAGAGTCCCACTCTCACACCAGGACTGAGCGAATTCAAACATGGTCTCTATTAATACCAGATGGAGTGGTACAGAAGCCCATTCTGACACCAGGACAGATCCAATTCAATCCAGGTTTTAATTAATACTAGCTGGAGTGGTACTGAGTCCCACTCACACACCAGGAAAGAGCCAAGTAAATCCAGACCTCTATCAATCTCAGCTGGAGTGGTGCCGAGCCCCACTCACACACCAGGAAAGAGACAATTCAATGCAGACCTCTATTAATACCAGCTGGAGTGGTACTGAGTCCCACTCACATCTCAGGAAGGAGCCAATTCCATCCAGAACTCTATTAATATCAGCTGGAGTGGTGGCGAGCCCCACTCGCACACCGGGATACAGCCAATTGAATCCAGACCTCTATTAATACCAGCTGGAGTGGTACTGAGTCTCACTCACCCACCAGGAAAGCGCCAATTCAATTCAGAACTCTATTAATATCAGCTGGAGTGGTAGTGAGTCCCACTCACACCTCAGGAAGGAGCCAATTCAATCCAGACCTCTTACTAACACCAGCTGGAGTGGTACTGAACCCAACGCACACAGCAGGAAAGAGACAATTCAATCCAGAACTCTTATTAACACCAACTGGAGTAGTACTGAGACCCACTCACACACCAGAAAAGAGCCAATTCAATCTAGGCCTCTATTAATACCAGCTGGAGTGGCACTGATCCCCACTCACGCACCAGGAAAGAGCCAAATCAATCCAGGCCTCTATTAATATCAGCTGCAGTGGCACTGATCCCCACTCACACACCAGGGAAGAGGCAATTCAATCCAGGCCTCTATTAACACCAGCTGGAGTGGTACTGAGTCCCACTCACACACCAGAAAAGAGCCAATTCAATCCAGACCTCTTTTAATACTAGCTGCAGTGGTACCGAGTCCCACTCACACACCAGGAAAGAGCCAATTAAATCCAGACCTCTATAAATACCAGATGGAGTGGTACCGAGTCCCACTCACATCAGGAAAGAGGCAATTCAATGCAGACCTCTATTAATACCAGATGGAGTGGTACTGAGTCCCACTCTCACACCAGGACTGAGCGAATTCAAACATGGTCTCTATTAATACCAGATGGAGTGGTACTGAGTCCCATTCTGGCACCAGGACAGATCCAATTCAATCCAGGTTTTTATTAATACTAGCTGGAGTGGTACTGAGTCCCACTCACACACCAGGAAAGAGCTATGTAAATCCAGACCTCTATCAATCTCAGCTGGAGTGGTGCCGAGTCCCACTCACACACCAGGAAAGAGGCAATTCAATGCAGACCTCTATTAATACAAGATGGAGTGGTGCTGAGTCCCACTCACACACCAGGAAAGTGCCAATTCAATCCAGGCCTCCATTAATACCAGCTGCAGTTGTACTGATCCCCACTCACGCAGCAGGAAAGAGGCAATTCAATGCAGAACTCTATTAATACCAGATGGAGTGGTACTGATCCCCACTCACACACCAGGAAAGTGCCAATTCAATCCAGGCCTCCATTAATACCAGCTGCAGTTGTACTGATCCCCACTCACGCACCAGGAAAGAGGCAATTCAATGCAGAACTCTATTAATACCAGATGGAGTGGTACTGAGTCCCACTCACACACCAGGAAAGTGCCAATTCAATCCAGGCCTCCATTAATACCAGCTGCAGTGGTACTGATCCCCACTCACGCACCAGGAAAGAGGCAATTAAATGCAGAACTCTATTAATACCAGATGGAGTGGTACTGAGTCCCACTCACACACCAGGAAAGTGCCAATTCAATCCAGGCCTCCATTAATACCAGCTGCAGTGGTACTGATCCCCACTCACACACCAGGAAAGTGCCAATTCAATCCAGGCCTCCATTAATACCAGCTGCAGTTGTACTGATCCCCACTCACGCACCAGGAAAGAGGCAATTAAATGCAGAACTCTATTAATACCAGATGGAGTGGTACTGAGTCCCAGTCTCACACCAGGACAGAGCCAATTCAAACCAGATCTCTATTAATACCAGATGGAGTGGTATTGAGTCCCACTCTGACACCAGGACAGAGCCAATTCAAACCAGGTTCCCATTAATATCAGCTGGAGTGGTACTGAGTCCCACTCACACACCAGAAAAGAGGTAATTCAATCCAGACCTCTATGAATGCAAGCTGGAGTGGTACTGAGCCCCACTCACACACCAGGAAAGAGACAATTCAATCCAGACCTCTATGAATACAAGCTGGTGTGGTACCGAGTCTCACTCATTCACCAGGAAAGAGCCAATTCAATCCAGGCCTCTATTAATACCATCTGGAGTGGCACTGCGACCCACTCACACACCAGGAAAGAGCAAAATCAATCCAGGCTAATTTAATACCAGCTGGAGTGGGACTGAGTCTCACTCACCCACCAGGAAAGCACCAATTCAATCCAGACCTCTTATTAACACCAGCTGGAGTGGTACTGAACCCAACTCACACAGCAGGAAAGAGCCAATTCAATCCAGAACTCTTATTAACAGCAACTGGAGTAGTACTGAGCCCCACTCACACACCAGGAAAGAGCCAATTCATTCCAGGCCTCTATTAATACCAGCTGGAATGGTACTGATTCTCACGGACACACCAGGAAAGAGACAATTCCATCCAGACCTCTATTAATACCAGCAGGATGGTACTGAGCACCCCTCAGGAACCAGCAGCAACCAATTCAATCCAGGCCGCTATTAATACCAGCTGGAGTGGTACTGAGTCCCACTCACACACCAAAAAGAGCCAATTCAATCCAGACCTCTTTTCATACCAGCTGGAGTGGTTCTGAGCCCCAATCACACACCCGGAAAGAGCCAATTCAATGCAGGCCTCTATTAGTAACATTTGGAGTGGGACTGAATCCCACTCACACACCAGGAAAGGGACAGTTCATTCCAAACATCAATCAATACCAGCTGGAGTGGTACTGAGCCGCCCCACTCACCCACCAGGAAAGAGCCAATTCATTCCAGGCCTCTATTAATACCAGCTGGAGTGGTACTGAACCCCACTCACCCACCAGGAATGAGCCAATTCTACCCAGACCACTATTAATAACAGATGGGGTGGTACTGAGTCCCACTCACACACCAGGAATGAGCCAATTCAATACAGGCTTCTATTGATACCGGCTGGAGTGGTACTGAACCCCACTCACCCACCAGGAATGAGCCAATTCTACCCAGACCACTAATCGAATTTAGAATTAGAACATTACAGTGCAGTACAGGCCCTTCGGCCCTCGATGTTGCGCCGACCTGTGAAACCATCTGACCGACACTATTCCATTTTCATCCATATGTCTATCCAATGACCACTTAAATGCCCTAAACGTTGGCGTATCTACTACTGCTGCAGGCAGGGCTTTCCACGCCCTTACTACTCTCTGAGTAAAGAAACTACCTCTGACATCTGTCCTATATCTATCACCCCTCAACTTGAAGCTATGTCCCCTCGTGTTTGTCATCATCATCCGAGGAAAAAGACTCTCACTATCCACCCTATCTAACCCTCTGATTATCTTATATGCCTCTATTAAGTCACCTCTCCTCCTCCTTCTCTCCAACGAAAACAACCTCAAGTCCCTCAGCCTTTCCTCGTAAGACCTTCCCTCCATACCAGGCAACATCCGAGTAAATCTCCTCTGCACCCTTTCCATAGCTTCCACATCCTTCCTATAATGCAGTGACCAGAACTGCACGCAACACTCCAGGTGCGGTCTCACCAGAGTTTTGTACAGCTGCAGCATGACCTCGTGGCTCCGAAACTCGATCCCCCTACTAATAAAAGCTAACACACCATATGCCTTCTTAACAGCCCTATTAACCTGGGGAGCAACCTTCAGGAATTTATGCACATGGACACCAAGATCTCTCTGTTCATCTACACTCCCAAGAATCTTCCCATTAGCCCAGTACTCTGCATTCCTGTTACTCCTTCCAAAGTGAATCACCTCGCACTTTTCCGCATTAAACTCCATTTGCCATCTCTCAGCCCAGCACTGCAGCTTATCTATGTCCCTCTGTAACCTACAACATCCTTTGGCACTATCCACAACTCCACCGACCTTAGTGTCATCTGCAAATTTACTAACCCACCCTTCTACACCCTCTTCCAGGTCATTTATAAAAATGACAAACAGCAGTGGCCCCAAAACAGATCCTTGCGGTACACCATTAGTAACTAAACTCCAGGATGAAAATTTGCCATCAACCACCACCCTCTGTCTTCTTTCAGCCAGCCAATTTCTGATCCAAATCTCTAAATCACCTTCAACCCCATACCTCCGTATTTTCTGCAATCGCCTACCGTGGGGAACCTTATCAAACGCCTTACTGAAATCCATATACACCACATCCACTGCTTTACCCTCATCCACCTGTCTGGTCACCTTCTCGAAAAACTCAATAAGGTTTGTGAGGCACGACCTACCCTTCACAAAACCGTGCTGACTATCGCTAATGAGCATATTCTTCTCCAGATGATTATAAAAACAGTATCTTATAACCTTTTCCAACATTTTACCCACAACCGAAGTAAGGCTCACAGGTCTATAATTACCAGGGCTGTCTCTACTCCCCTTCTTGAACAAGCGGACAACATTTGCTCTCCTCCAGTCCTCCGGCACTATTCCTGTCGACAATGACGACGTAAAGATCAAGGACAAAGGCTCTGCAATCTCCTCCCTAGCTTCCCTGAGAATCCGAGGATAAATCCCATCTGGCCCAGGGAACTTATCTATTTTCACACTTTCCAAAATTGATAACACCTCCTCCTTGTGAACCTCAATCCCATCTAGCCTAGTAGCCTGAATCTCAGTATTCTCCTCAACAAAATTTTCATTCTCTACTGTAAATACTGACGCAAAATATTCATTTATCACTTCCCCTATCTCCTCTGATTCCACACACAACTTCCCACTACTATCCTTGATTGGCCCTAATCTAACTCTAGTCATTCTTTTATTCCTGATATACCTATAGAAAGCCTTAAGGTTTTCCCTGATCCTATCCGCCAATGACTTCTCGTGTCCTCTCCTTGCTCTTCTTAGCTCTCCCTTTAGATCCTTCCTGGCTAGCTTGTAACTCTCAAGCGCCCTAACTGAGCCTTCACGTCTCATCCTAACATAAGCCTTCTTCTTCCTCTTGATAAGCACTTCAACTTCTTCAGTAAACGGCTCCCTCGCTCGACAACTTCCTCCCTGCCTCACAGGCATATACTTATCAAGGACACACAGTAGCTGCTCCTTGAATAAGCTCCACATTTCGATTGTTCCCAGCCCCTGCAGTTTCCTTCCCCATCCTACGCATCCTAAATCCTGCCTAATCGCATCATAATTTCCTTTCCCCCAGCTATAATTTTTGCCCTGCGGTATATACCTGTCCCTGCCCATCGCTAACGTAAACCTAACCGAATTGTGATCACTAACACCAAAGTGCTCACCTACATCTAAATCTCACACCTGGCCGGGTTCATTTCCCTGTACCAAATCCAATGTGGCATCGCCCCTGGTTGGCCTGTCTACATACTTTGTCAGAAAACCCTCCTGCACACACTGGACGCAGAATGACCTATCTAAAGTACTTAATAACAGCTGGAGTGGTACTGAGTCCCACTCACACACCAGGAAAGAGCCAATTCAATCCAGACTTGTGGCGAAGGGGAGTTGGAGTGAGGAGTGGAGAGTGGGGGAGGGTAGTGGGGGATGGGAGTGGGGGATGGGAGAGGAGGGGAGAGGGGAGGGGAGTGGGGGAGCGAAGTGGGAAGAGGAGTGGAGAGGGGAGTGGAGGTGAGAGGGGAGGGGAGTGTGTGAGGGGTGAGGAATAGGGGAAATGGAAGTGGAGTGGGGGTGCGGGGGGGAGTGGAGGGGAGAGGTCGAGGTGAGTGGAGGAGGGGTGAGGGATAGGGGAGTGAAAAGTGGAGTGATGAAAGGAGTGGGGGAGGGGTGCACGGGAGTGGAGATTGGGGGACGAGAGTGGAGAGTGGGAAGTGGTGGAATTGAGTCGGGAGTGGGGAGTGGGGGAGAAGAGTGGAGAGGAGGTGTAGTGGGGGAGGAGAGAGGAGGCAAGTGTGGGAGGGGAGGGGAGAGGAGGCGAGTGGGAGAGGGGAGGGGAGAGGAGGCGTGTGGGGGAGGGGAGGGGAGAGGAGGCGTAGTGGGGGAGGAGAGAGGAGGCAAGTGTGGGAGGGGAGGGGAGAGGAGGCGAGTGGGAGAGGGGAGGGGAGAGGAGGCATGTGGGGGAGGGGAGGGGAGGGGAGGCAAGTGGGGGAGGGGAGGGGAGAGTTGTGGAGTGGGGGAGGGGAGGGGAGAGTTGTGGAGTGGGAGGAGAGAGGGGGAGTGGGAGGGCTTTGGGGGAGGGGTGTGGGACATGCGGGAGGTCAGTTGGGAGTGGAAGAGTGGAGGAGGGGAGTAGAGGAGGGGAGTGGGGAGTGGGGAGTGAGAGAGGTGGGGGAATTGGGAGTTGGGGAGGAGAGTTGGAGTGTGTTGTATGTGAGTGGGGAGTGAGGAGTGGGGATTGGAGGAGGTGAGTGGGGAGTTGGGGAGGTGAGTGGGGGAGTGGAGTGGGGTAAGGGAGTGGGGGAAGGGAGTGGGGGAAGGGAGTGGAGGAATGGAGTGGGGAGTGAGGAGGGGGAGTGGGGGAGGGGCGTGGAGAGTGCGGGAGGGGAGTGAGGAGGGGGAGTGGGGGTGGGAGAGTGGGATTGTGACTTGGGAAGGGAGTGAGTATGGGGAGTGGGGGTGGGGAGTGGGGAGGTGAGTTGGGAGCGCAGGAGTGAGAGTGGGGAAAGGATTGTGTGTGGGTGTGGTTGTGGGGAGAGGTAAGGAGGGCAATGAGGAGTGGGGGTGGGAAGTGGGGGAGGGGGGTGGGGGAGAGGAGTGGAGAGTGGGAGAGGGGAGTGGTGGACGGGAGTTTAGAGTGGGATAGGGGAGTGGGGAGTGGGGGAAATTGAGTCTGGAGTGGAGAGTGGGGGAGGGAAGTGGGTAGTGGAGAATGGGGGAGTGGGGTGAGGACTGGGGGAGGGGAGTGGGGAGTGGGGGAGTCGAGTGGGGAGTGAGGAGTGGGGTGTGGAGGAGCGTTGTGGGGTGTGGGGGTGGGTGATGGGAGTGGGGAGTGGGGTAGGGGAGTGGGGTTGTGAGATGGGAGTGTGGAGTGGGGGAGGGGAGTGAGGAGTCGGGGAGGGAATGTGGAGTGGGGAGTGGGTGTGGGGGGTGGGGTGTGGGGGAGGGGAGTGGTGAGTGGGTGACATGAATGAGGAGTAGGGAGGGGAGTGTGGAGTTGGAAGTGGAGTTGGGAGTGAGGAGTGGGCAGTGGGGTAGTGGGGCGTGATGTGGGGAGAGAGGAGTCGGGAGTGATGGAGTGGGGAGTGGAGTGAGGAGTGGGGAGTGGGGTTGGGGAATGGATGGTTGAGAGGGGAGTGTGTGAGGGGAGTGGAGAGTGAGGAGTAGAGTGGGGAGTGAGTAGTGGGCAGTGGGGGAGTGGGGAATGGTGTGGTGAGTGAGGAGTAGTGAGTGGATTGGGGAGTGAGGAGTGGGGAGTGAGGAGTGGGGAGTGGGGAGTTGGGAGTGGGGAGTTTAGAGGGGAGTGAGAAGTGGGGAGTGAGAAGTGGGGAGTGGGGGAGTGGAGTGAGAAGTGGGTAGTAGGGAGTGGGGGAGTGGAGAGGGGAGTGAGGAGTGGGGTGTGGGGGAGGGGAGTTGGGAGTGGGGGAGGGGAGTGGGGAGTGGGTGAGTGGAGTGGGGTTTGTGGGAGGGGAGTGAGGAGTGGGGGAGGGGAGTGAGCAGTGCGTGAGGGGATTAGGGATTGGATGGTTGG
>NW_027142135.1:0-79530 GCF_036365525.1 Heterodontus francisci
AATCTAACCAGGTGATCATCAGCTAACCCAGGACATGTTCACTGACCCAGTACCTGGAAACTGACCAGGTTTTCATCGCCTAATCCAGGACATGTTCACTGACCCAGCACCTGGAAACTGACCAGGTGAGCATCACCTAATCCAGGACATGTTCACTGACCCAGTACCTGGAAACTGACCAGGTGAGCATCTCCTAATCCAGGACATGTTCACTGACACAGCACCTGGAAACTGACCAGGTGATCATCGCCTAATCCAGGACATGTTCACTGACCCAGCACCAGGAAACTGACCAGGTGATCATCACCTAACCCAGGACATGTTCACTGACCCAGTACCTGGAAACTGACCAGGTGATCATCACCTAACCCAGGACATGTTCACTGACCCAGCACCTGGAAACTGACCAGGTGATCATCACCTAACCCAGGACATGTTCACTGACCTAGCACCTGGAAACTGACCAGGTGATCATCACCTAACCCAGGACATGTTCACTGACCCAGCACCTGGAAACTAACCAGGTGATCATCACCTAACCCAGGACATGTTCACTGACCCAGCACCTGGAAACTAACCAGGTGATCATCACCTAATCCAGGACATGTTCACTGACCCAGCACCTGGAAACTCACCAGGTGATCATCACCTAA
The DNA here is from genome assembly GCF_036365525.1 of Heterodontus francisci. Lineage (NCBI taxonomy): Eukaryota > Metazoa > Chordata > Chondrichthyes > Heterodontiformes > Heterodontidae > Heterodontus > Heterodontus francisci. The sequence goes on from NW_027142135.1 coordinate 654, forward strand.
TCCAGGACATGTTCACTGACCCAGCACCTGGAAACTGACCAGGTGATCATCGCCTAATCCAGGACATGTTCACTGACCCAGCACCTGGAAACTGACCAGATGATCATCGCCTAACCCAGGACATGTTCACTGACCCAGCACCTGGAAACTGACCAGGTGATCATCACCTAACCCAGGACATGTTCACTGAACCAGCACCTGGAAACTGACCAGGTGATCATCACCTAACCCAGGACATGTTCACTGACCCAGTACCTGGAAACTGACCAGGTGAGCATCACCTAACCCAGGACATGTTCACTGACCCAGCACCTGGAAACTGACCAGGTGATCATCACCTAACCCAGGACATGTTCACTGACACAGCACCTGGAAACTGACCAGGTGATCATCACCTATCACAGGACATGTTCACTGACACAGCACCTGGAAACTAACCAGGTGATCATCACCTAATCCAGGACATGTTCACTGACCCAGCACCTGGAAACTAACCAGGTGATCATCACCTAACCCAGGACATGCTCACTGACACAGCACCTGGAAACTAACCAGGTGATCATCACCTAATCCAGGACATGTTCACTGACCCAGCACCTGGAAACTGACCAGGTGATCATCACTTAACCCAGGACATTCTCACTGACACAGCACCTGGAAACTCACCAGGTGATCATCACCTAATCCAGGACATGTTCACTGACCCAGCAAATGGAAACTGACCAGGTGATCATCACCTTACCCAGGACATGTTCACTGAACCAGCACCTGGAAACTGACCAGGTGATCATCACCTAACCCAGGACATGTTCACTGACACAGCACCTGGAAACTAACCAGTTCATCATCACCTAACCCAGGACATGTTCACTGACCCAGCACCTGGAAACTGACCAGGTGATCATCGCCTAATCCAGGACATGATCACTGAACCAGCACCTGGAAACTAACCAGGTGATCATCACCTAACCCAGGACATGTTCACTGACCCAGCACCTGGAAACTGACCAGGTGATCATCACCTAACCCAGGACATGTTCACTGACCCAGCACCTGGAAACTGACCAGGTGAGCATCACCTAATCTAGGACATGTTCACTGACCCAGTACCTGGAAACTGACCAGGTGATCATCGCCTAATCCAGGACATGTTCACTGACCCAGCACCTGGAAACTGACCAGGTGTTCATCACCTAACCCAGGACATGTTCACTGACACAGTACCTGGAAACTGACCAGGTGATCATCACCTAACCCAGGACATGTTCACTGACCCAGCACCTGGAAACTAACCAGGTGATCATCACCTAACCCAGGACATGTTCACTGACCCAGCACCTGGAAACTGACCAGGTGATCATCACCTAACCCAGGACATGTTCACTGACCCAGTACCTGGAAACTGACCAGGTGATCATCACCTAACCCGGGACATGTTCACTGACACAGCACCTGGAAACTGACCAGGTGATCATCACCTAACCCAGGACATGTTCACTGACCCAGTACCTGGAAACTGACCAGGTGATCATCACCTAACCCGGGACATGTTCACTGACCCAGCACCTGGAAACTGACCAGGTGATCATCACCTAATCCAGGACATGTTCACTGACACAGCACCTGGAAACTAACCAGGTGATCATCACCTAACCCAGGACATGTTCACTGACCCAGCACCTGGAAACTAACCAGGTGATCATCACCTAACCCAGGACATGTTCACTGACACAGCACCTGGAAACTAACCAGGTGATCATCACCTAACCCAGGACATGTTCACTGACCCAGCACCTGGAAACTAACCAGGTGATCATCGCCTAATCCAGGACATGTTCACTGACCCAGCACCTGGAAACTGACCAGGTGATCATCACCTAACCCAGGACATGTTCACTGACCCAGTACCTGGAAACTGACCAGGTGAGCATCACCTAACCCAGGACATGTTCACTGACCCAGTACCTGGAAACTGACCAGGTGTTCATCACCTAACCCAGGACATGTTCACTGACACAGTACCTGGAAACTGACCAGGTGATCATCACCTAACCCAGGACATGTTCACTGACCCAGCACCTGGAAACTAACCAGGTGATCATCACCTAACCCAGGACATGTTCACTGACCCAGCACCTGGAAACTAACCAGGTGATCATCACCAAATCCAGGACATGTTCACTGACCCAGCACCTGGAAACTAACCAGGTGATCATCACCTAATCCAGGACATGTTCACTGACCCAGCACCTGGAAACAGACCAGGTGATCATCACCTAACCCAGGACATGTTCACTGACACAGCACCTGGAAACTGACCAGGTGATCATCACCGAACCCAGGACATGTTCACTGATCCAGCACCTGGAAACTGACCAGGTGATCATCGCCTAATCCAGGACATGTTCACTGACCCAGTACCTGGAAACTGACCAGGTGAGCATCACCTAATCCAGGACATGTTCACTGACCCAGTACCTGGAAACTGACCAGGTGAACATCACCTAATCCAGGACATGTTCACTGACCCAGCACCTGGAAACTGACCAGGTGATCATCACCTATCACAGGACATGTTCACTGACACAGCACCTGGAAACTAACCAGTTCATCATCACCTAACACAGGACATGTTCACTGACCCAGCACCTGGAAACTGACCAGGTGATCATCGCCTAATCCAGGACATGTTCACTGACCCAGTACCTGGAAACTGACCAGGTGAACATCACCTAATCCAGGACATGTTCACTGACCCAGCACCTGGAAACTGACCAGGTGATCATCACCTATGACAGGACATGTTCACTGACACAGCACCTGGAAACTAACCAGTTCATCATCACCTAACACAGGACATGTTCACTGACCCAGCACCTGGAAACTGACCAGGTGATCATCACCTAATCCAGGACATGTTCACTGACCCAGCACCTGGAAACTAACCAGGTGATCATCACCTAACCCAGGACATGTTCACTGACACAGCACCTGGAAACTAACCAGTTCATCATCACCTAACACAGGACATGTTCACTGACCCAGCACCTGGAAACTAACCAGGTGATCATCACCTAACCCAGGACATGTTCACTGAACCAGCACCTGCAAACTGACCAGGTGACCATCACCTAACCCAGGACATGTTCACTGACCCAGCACCTGGAAACTAACCAGGTGATCATCACCTAACCCAGGACATGTTCACTGACCCAGCACCTGGAAACTAACCAGGTGATCATCACCTAATCCAGGACATGTTCACTGAACCAGCACCTGGAAACTGACCAGGTGATCATCACCTAACCCAGGACATGTTCACTGACCCAGCACCTGGAAACTAACCAGTTCATCATCACCTAACCCAGGACATGTTCACTGACCCAGCACCTGGAAACTGACCAGGTGATCATCACCTAACCCAGGACATGTTCACTGACACAGCACCTGGAAACTGACCAGGTGATCATCACCTAACCCAGGACATGTTCACTGACCCAGCACCTGGAAACTAACCAGTTCATCATCACCTAACCCAGGACATGTTCACTGACCCAGCACCTGGAAACTGACCAGGTGATCATCACCTAACCCAGGACATGTTCACTGACCCAGCACCTGAAAACTGACCAGGTGATCATCGCCTAACCCAGGACATGTTCACTGACCCAGCACCTGGAAACTGACCAGGTGATCATCACCTAACCCAGGACATGTTCACTGACCCAGCACCTGGAAACTAACCAGGTGATCATCGCCTAATCCAGGACATGTTCACTGACCCAGCACCTGGAAACTAACCAGGTGATCATCACCTAACCCAGGACATGTTCACTGACCCAGTACCTGGAAACAGACCAGGTGATCATCACCTAACCCAGGACATGTTCACTGACCCAGCACCTGGAAACTGACCAGGTGATCATCACCTAACCCAGGACATGTTCACTGACCCAGCACCTGGAAACTGACCAGGTGATCATCACCTAACCCAGGACATGTTCACTGACCCAGCACCTGGAAACTGACCAGGTGATCATCACCTAACCCAGGACATGTTCACTGACCCAGCACCTGGAAACTGACCAGGTGATCATCACCTAACCCAGGACATGTTCACTGACACAGCACCTGGAAACTGACCAGGTGATCATCACCTAACCCAGGACATGTTCACTGACACAGCACCTGGAAACTGACCAGGTGATCATCACCTATCACAGGACATGTTCACTGACACAGCACCTGGAAACTGACCAGGTGATCATCACCTATCACAGGACATGTTCACTGACACAGCACCTGGAAACTGACCAGGTGATCATCGCCTAATCCAGGACATGTTCACTGACCCAGTACCTGGAAACTAACCAGGTGATCATCACCTAACCCAGGAGATGTTCACTGACACAGCACCTGGAAACTAACCAGGTGATCATCACCTAACCCAGGACATGTTCACTGACACAGCACCTGGAAACTGACCAGGTGATCATCGCCTAATCCAGGACATGTTCACTGACCCAGCACCTGGAAACTGACCAGGTGATCATCACCTAACCCAGGAGATGTTCACTGACCCAGTACCTGGAAACTAACCAGGTGATCATCACCTAACCCAGGAGATGTTCACTGACACAGCACCTGGAAACTGACCAGGTGATCATCGCCTAATCCAGGACATGTTCACTGACCCAGTACCTGGAAACTAACCAGGTGATCATCACCTAACCCAGGACATGTTCACTGACCCAGCACCTGGAAACTGACCAGGTGATCATCACCTAACCCAGGACATGTTCACTGACCCAGCACCTGGAAACTGACCAGGTGATCATCACCTATCACAGGACATGTTCACTGACACAGCACCTGGAAACTAACCAGTTCATCATCACCTAACCCAGGACATGTTCACTGACCCAGCACCTGGAAACTGACCAGGTGATCATCACCTAACCCAGGACATGTTCACTGACCCAGCACCTGGAAACTGACCAGGTGATCATCACCTAACCCAGGACATGTTCACTGACACAGCACCTGGAAACTGACCAGGTGATCATCACCTAACCCAGGACATGTTCACTGACACAGCACCTGGAAACTGACCAGGTGATCATCACCTAACCCAGGACATGTTCACTGACCCAGCACCTGGAAACTGACCAGGTGTACATCACCTAACCCAGGACATGTTCACTGACCCAGCACCTGGAAACTGACCAGGTGTACATCGCCTAACCCAGGACATGTTCACTGACCCAGCACCTGGAAACTGACCAGGTGATCATCGCCTAATCCAGGACATGTTCACTGACCCAGCACCTGGAAACTGACCAGGTGATCATCACCTAATCCACGACATGTTCACTGACCCAGCACCTGGAAACTGACCAGGTGAGCATCACCTAATCCAGGACATGTTCACTAACCCAGTACCTGGAAACTAACCAGGTGAGCATCACCTAACACAGGACATGTTCACTGACACAGCACCTGGAAACTGACCAGGTGATCATCACCTAACCCAGGACATGTTCACTGACCCAGCACCTGGAAACTGACCAGGTGTACATCACCTAACCCAGGACATGTTCACTGACCCAGCACCTGGAAACTGACCAGGTGATCATCACCTAACCCAGGACATGTTCACTGAACCAGCACCTGGAAACTGACCAGGTGATCATCACCTAACCCAGGACATGTTCACTGACCCAGCACCTGGAAACTAACCAGGTGATCATCACCTAACCCAGGACATGTTCACTGACCCAGCACCTGGAAACTGACCAGGTGATCATCACCTAATCCAGGACATGTTCACTGACACAGCACCTGGACACTGACCAGGTGATCATCGACTAACCCAGGACATGTTCACTGACACAGCACCTGGACACTGACCAGGTGATCATCGCCTAACCCAGGACATGTTCACTGAACCAGTACCTGGAAACTCACCAGGTGAGCATCACCTAATCCAGGACATGTTCACTGACACAGCACCTGGAAACTGACCAGGTGATCATCACCTAACCCAGGACATGTTCACTGACCCAGCACCTGGAAACTAACCAGGTGATCATCACCTAACCCAGGACATGTTCACTGACACAGCACCTGGAAACTGACCAGGTGATCATCACCTAACCCAGGACATGTTCACTGACACAGCACCTGGAAACTCACCAGGTGATCATCGCCTAATCCAGGACATGTTCACTGACCCAGCACCTGGAAACTGACCAGGTGATCATCACCAAACCCAGGACATGTTCACTGACACAGCACCTGGAAACTAACCAGTTCATCATCACCTAACCCAGGACATGTTCACTGACCCAGCACCTGGAAACTGACCAGGTGAGTATCACCTAACCCAGGCCATGTTCACTGAACCAGCACCTGTAAACTGACCAGGTGATCATCACCTAACCCAGCACATGTTCACTGACACAGCACCTGGAAACTGACCAGGTGATCATCACCTAATCCAGGACATGTTCACTGAACCAGCACCTGGAAACTAACCAGGTGATCATCACCTATCACAGGACATGTTCACTGACACAGCACCTGGAAACTAACCAGTTCATCATCACCTAACCCAGGACATGTTCACTGACCCAGCAGCTGGAAACTAACCAGGTGATCATCGCCTAATCCAGGACATGTTCACTGACCCAGCACCTGGAAACTAACCAGGTGATCATCACCTAACCCAGGAGATGTTCACTGACCCAGCACCTGGAACCTGACCAGGTGATCATCACCTATCACAGGACATGTTCACTGACCCAGCACCTGGAAACTGACCAGGTGATCATCGCCTAATCCAGGACATGTTCACTGACACAGTACCTGGAAACTAAGCAGGTGATCATCGCCTAACCCAGGACATGTTCACTGACCCAGTACCTGGAAACTCACCAGGTGATCATCACCTAACCCAGGACATGTTCACTGACCCAGTACCTGGAAACTGACCAGGTGATCATCACCTAACCCAGGACATGTTCACTGATCCAGCACCTGGAAACTGACCAGTTCATCATCACCTAATCCAGGACATGTTCACTGACCCAGCACCTGGAAACTGACCAGGTGATCATCACCTAACCCAGGACATGTTCACTGACACAGCACCTGGAAACTGACCAGGTGATCATCACCTAACCCAGGACATGTTCACTGACCCAGTACCTGGAAACTGACCAGGTGATCATCACCTAACCCAGGACATGTTCACTGACCCAGCACCTGGAAACTAACCAGGTGATCATCACCTAACCCAGGACATGTTCACTGACCCAGCACCTGGAAACTGACCAGGTGATCATCACCTAACCCAGGACATGTTCACTGACCCAGCACCTGGAAACTGACCAGGTGATCATCGCCTAATCCAGGACATGTTCACTGACCCAGTGCCTGGAAACTAACCAGGTGATCATCACCTATCACAGGACATGTTCACTGACACAGCACCTGGAAACTAACCAGTTCATCATCACCTAACCCAGGACATGTTCACTGACCCAGCACCTGGAAGCTAACCATGTGATCATCGCCTAATCCAGGACATGTTCACTGACCCAGCACCTGGAAACTTACCAGGTGATCATCACCTAACCCAGGAGATGTTCACTGACCCAGCACCTGGAAACTAACCAGGTGATCATCACCTAATCCAGGACATGTTCACTGATCCAGCACCTGGAACCTGACCAGGTGATCATCACCTATCACAGGACATATTCACTGACACAGCACCTGGAAACTGACCAGTTCATCATCACCTAACCCAGGACATGTTCACTGACCCAGCACCTGGAAACTAACCAGGTGATCATCACCTATCACAGGACATGTTCACTGACCCAGCACCTGGAAACTAACCAGGTGATCATCACCTAACCCAGGAGATGTTCACTGATCCAGCACCTGGAACCTGACCAGGTGATCATCACCAAACCCAGGACATGTTCACTGACCCAGCACCTGGAAACTAACCAGGTGATCATCACCTAACCCAGGAGATGTTCACTGACCCAGCACCTGGAAACTAACCAGGTGATCATCACCTAACCCAGGACATGTTCACTGACACAGCACCTGGAAACTGAGCAGGTGATCATCACCTAACCCAGGACATGTTCACTGACTTAGCACCTGGAAACTAACCAGGTGATCATCACCTAACCCAGGACATGCTCACTGACACAGCACCTGGAAACTGACCAGGTGATCATCACCTAACCCAGGACATGTTCACTGACCCAGTACCTGGAAACTGACCAGGTGATCATCGCCTAATCCAGGACATGTTCACTGACCCAGCAACTGGAAACTAACCAGGTGTACATCACCTAACCCAGGACATGTTCACTGACCCAGCACCTGGAAACTGACCAGGTGATCATCGCCTAACCCAGGACATGTTCTCTGACCCAGCACCTGGAAACTGACCAGGTGATCATCACCTAACCCAGGACATGTTCACTGACCCAGCACCTGGAAACTGACCAGGTGATCATCGCCTAATCCAGGACATGTTCACTGACACAGCACCTGGAAACTGACCAGGTGATCATCGCCTAACCCAGGACATGTTCACTGACCCAGCACCTGGAAACTGACCAGGTGATCATCACCTAACCCAGGACATGCTCACTGACCCAGCACCTGGAAACTGACCAGGTGATCATCACCTAACCCAGGACATGTTCACTGACCCAGCACCTGGAAACTGACCAGGTGATCATCACCTAACCCAGGACATGTTCACTGACCCAGCACCTGGAAACTGACCAGGTGAGCATCACCTAATCCAGGACATGTTCACTGACCCAGTACCTGGAAACTGACCAGTTGATCATCGCCTAATCCAGGACATGTTCACTGACCCAGCACCTGGAAACTGACCAGGTGAGCATCACCTAACCCAGGACATGTTCACTGACCCAGTACCTGGAAACTGACCAGGTGTTCATCACCTAACCCAGGACATGTTCACTGACCCAGCACCTGGAAACTAACCAGGTGATCATCACCTAACCCAGGACATGTTCACTGACCCAGCACCTGGAAACTAACCAGGTGATCATCACCAAATCCAGGACATGTTCACTGACCCAGCACCTGGAAACTAACCAGGTGATCATCGCCTAATCCAGGACATGTTCACTGACCCAGCACCTGGAAACTGACCAGGTGATCATCGCCTAATCCAGGACATGTTCACTGACCCAGCACCTGGAAACTAACCAGGTGATCATCACCTAACCCAGGACATGTTCACTGACACAGCACCTGGAAACTGACCAGGTGATCATCACCTAACCCAGGACATGTTCACTGACCCAGCACCTGGAAACTAACCAGGTGATCATCACCTAACCCAGGACATGTTCACTGACACAGCACCTGGAAACTGACCAGGTGATCATCACCTAACCCAGGACATGTTCACTGACCCAGCACCTGGAAACTAACCAGGTGATCATCACCTAACCCAGGACATGTTCACTGACACAGCACCTGGAAACTGACCAGGTGATCATCACCTAACCCAGGACATGTTCACTGACCCAGCACCTGGAAACTGACCAGGTGATCATCGCCTAATCCAGGACATGTTCACTGACCCAGCACCTGGAAACTGACCAGGTGATCCTCGCCTAATCCAGGACATGTTCACTGAACCAGCACCTGGAAACTAACCAGGTGATCATCACCTAACCCAGGACATGTTCACTGACACAGCACCTGGAAACTCACCAGCTGATCATCGCCTAATCCAGGACATGTTCACTGACCCAGCACCTGGAAACTGACCAGGTGATCATCACCTAACCCAGGACATGTTCACTGACACAGCACCTGGAAACTAACCAGTTCATCATCACCTAACCCAGGACATGTTCACTGACCCAGCACCTGGAAACTGACCAGGTGAGTATCACCTAACCCAGGCCATGTTCACTGAACCAGCACCTGTAAACTGACCAGGTGATCATCACCTAACCCAGCACATGTTCACTGACACAGCACCTGGAAACTGACCAGGTGATCATCACCTAATCCAGGACATGTTCACTGAACCAGCACCTGGAAACTAACCAGGTGATCATCACCTATCACAGGACATGTTCACTGACACAGCACCTGGAAACTAACCAGTTCATCATCACCTAACCCAGGACATGTTCACTGACCCAGCAGCTGGAAACTAACCAGGTGATCATCGCCTAATCCAGGACATGTTCACTGACCCAGCACCTGGAAACTGACCAGGTGATCATCACCTAACCCAGGACATGTTCACTGACCCAGCACCTGGAAACTAACCAGGTGATCATCACCTAACCCAGGAGATGTTCACTGACCCAGCACCTGGAAACTGACCAGGTGATCATCACCTATCACAGGACATGTTCACTGACCCAGCACCTGGAAACTGACCAGGTGATCATCGCCTAATCCAGGACATGTTCACTGACACAGTACCTGGAAACTAAGCAGGTGATCATCGCCTAACCCAGGACATGTTCACTGACCCAGTACCTGGAAACTCACCAGGTGATCATCACCTAACCCAGGACATGTTCACTGACCCAGTACCTGGAAACTGACCAGGTGATCATCACCTAACCCAGGACATGTTCACTGATCCAGCACCTGGAAACTGACCAGTTCATCATCACCTAATCCAGGACATGTTCACTGACCCAGCACCTGGAAACTGACCAGGTGATCATCACCTAACCCAGGACATGTTCACTGACACAGCACCTGGAAACTGACCAGGTGATCATCACCTAACCCAGGACATGTTCACTGACCCAGTACCTGGAAACTGACCAGGTGACCATCACCTAACCCAGGACATGTTCACTGACCCAGCACCTGGAAACTAACCAGGTGATCATCACCTAACCCAGGACATGTTCACTGACCCAGCACCTGGAAACTGACCAAGTGATCATCACCTAACCCAGGACATGTTCACTGACCCAGTACCTGGAAACTGACCAGGTGATCATCACCTAACCCAGGACATGTTCACTGACACAGCACCTGGAAACTGACCAGGTGATCATCGCCTAATCCAGGACATGTTCACTGACCCAGTACCTGGAAACTGACCAGGTGACCATCACCTAACCCAGGACATGTTCACTGACCCAGCACCTGGAAACTGACCAGGTGATCATCACCTAACCCAGGACATGTTCACTGACCTAGCACCTGGAAACTAACCAGGTGATCATCACCTAATCCAGGACATGTTCACTGATCCAGCACCTGGAACCTGACCAGGTGATCATCACCTAACCCAGGACATGTTCACTGACCCAGCACCTGGAAACTGACCAGGTGATCATCGCCTAATCCAGGACATGTTCACTGACCCAGTGCCTGGAAACTAACCAGGTGATCATCACCTATCACAGGACATGTTCACTGACACAGCACCTGGAAACTAACCAGTTCATCATCACCTAACCCAGGACATGTTCACTGACCCAGCACCTGGAAACTAACCAGGTGATCATCGCCTAATCCAGGACATGTTCACTGACCCAGCACCTGGAAACTAACCAGGTGATCATCACCTAACACAGGAGATGTTCACTGACCCAGCACCTGGAAACTAACCAGGTGATCATCACCTAATCCAGGACATGTTCACTGATCCAGCACCTGGAACCTGACCAGGTGATCATCACCTATCACAGGACATATTCACTGACACAGCACCTGGAAACTGACCAGTTCATCATCACCTAACCCAGGACATGTTCACTGACCCAGCACCTGGAAACTAACCAGGTGATCATCACCTATCACAGGACATGTTCACTGACCCAGCACCTGGAAACTAACCAGGTGATCATCACCTAACCCAGGAGATGTTCACTGATCCAGCACCTGGAACCTGACCAGGTGATCATCACCTATCACAGGACATGTTCACTGACCCAGCACCTGGAAACTAACCAGGTGATCATCACCTAACCCAGGACATGTTCACTGACACAGCACCTGGAAACTGAGCAGGTGATCATCACCTAACCCAGGACATGTTGACTGACTTAGCACCTGGAAACTAACCAGGTGATCATCACCTAACCCAGGACATGCTCACTGACACAGCACCTGGAAACTGACCAGGTGATCATCACCTAACCCAGGACATGTTCACTGACCCAGTACCTGGAAACTGACCAGGTGATCATCGCCTAACCCAGGACATGTTCACTGACCCAGCACCTGGAAACTGACCAGGTGATCATCACATAACCCAGGACATTTTCACTGACCCAGCACCTGGAAACTAACCAGGTGTACATCACCTAACCCAGGACATGTTCACTGACCCAGCACCTGGAAACTGACCAGGTGATCATCGCCTAATCCAGGACATGTTCACTGACACAGCACCTGGAAACTGACCAGGTGATCATCGCCTAACCCAGGACATGTTCACTGACCCAGCACCTGGAAACTGACCAGGTGATCATCACCTAATCCAGGACATGTTCACTGACCCAGCACCTGGAAACTAACCAGGTGATCATCACCTAACCCAGGACATGTTCACTGACCCAGCACCTGGAAACTGACCAGGTGATCATCACCTAACGCAGGACATGTTCACTGACCCAGTACCTGGAAAATGACCAGGTGATCATCGCCTAATCCAGGACATGCTCACTGACACAGCACCTGGAAACTGACCAGGTGATCATCGCCTAATCCAGGACATGCTCACTGACACAGCACCTGGAAACTGACCAGGTGATCATCACCTAACCCAGGAGATGTTCACTGACCCAGCACCTGGAAACTGACCAGGTGATCATCACCTAACCCAGGACATGTTCACTGACCCAGTACCTGGAAACTGACCAGGTGATCATCGCCTAACCCAGGACATGTTCACTGACCCAGTACCTGGAAACTGACCAGGTGATCATCACCTAATCCAGGACATGTTCACTGACCCAGCACCTGGAAACTGACCAGGTGATCATCACCTAACCCAGGACATGTTCACTGACCCAGTACCTGGAAACTGACCAGGTGATCATCGCCTAATCCAGGACATGCTCACTGACACAGCACCTGGAAACTGACCAGTTGATCATCGCCTAATCCAGGACATGCTCACTGACCCAGCACCTGGAAACTGACCAGGTGATCATCACCTAACCCAGGACATGTTCACTGACCCAGCACCTGGAAACTGACCAGGTGATCATCACCTAACCCAGGAGATGTTCACTGACCCAGCACCTGGAAACTGACCAGGTGATCATCGCCTAATCCAGGACATGTTCACTGACCCAGCACCTGGAAACTGACCAGGTGATCATCACGTAACCCAGGACATGTTCACTGACACAGCACCTGGAAACTGACCAGGTGATCATCTCCTAATCCAGGACATGTTCACTGATCCAGTACCTGGAAACTGACCAGGTGATCATCACCTAATCCAGGACATGTTCACTGACACAGCACCTGGAAACTGACCAGGTGATCATCGCCTAATCCAGGACATGCTCACTGACACAGCACCTGGAAACTGACCAGGTGATCATCACCTAATCCAGGACATGTTCACTGAACCAGCACCTGGAAACTGACCAGGTGATCATCGCCTAATCCAGGACATGTTCACTGACCCAGCACCTGGAAACTGACCAGGTGATCATCACGTAACCCAGGACATGTTCACTGACACAGCACCTGGAAACTGACCAGGTGATCATCACCTAATCCAGGACATGTTCACTGATCCAGTACCTGGAAACTGACCAGGTGATCATCACCTAATCCAGGACATGTTCACTGACACAGCACCTGGAAACTGACCAGGTGATCATCGCCTAATCCAGGACATGCTCACTGACACAGCACCTGGAAACTGACCAGGTGATCATCACCTAACCCAGGACATGTTCACTGACACAGCACCTGGAAACTGACCAGGTGATCATCGCCTAATCCAGGACATGCTCACTGACACAGCACCTGGAAACTGACCAGGTGATCATCACCTAACCCAGGAGATGTTCACTGACCCAGTACCTGGAAACTAACCAGGTGATCATCACCTAACCCAGGAGATGTTCACTGACCCAGCACCTGGAAACTGACCAGGTGATCATCACCTAACCCAGGACATGTTCACTGACCCAGTACCTGGAAACTGACCAGGTGATCATCGCCTAATCCAGGACATGCTCACTGACACAGCACCTGGAAACTGACCAGGTGATCATCGCCTAATCCAGGACATGCTCACTGACACAGCACCTGGAAACTGACCAGGTGATCATCACCTAACCCAGGAGATGTTCACTGACCCAGCACCTGGAAACTGACCAGGTGATCATCACCTAACCCAGGACATGTTCACTGACCCAGCACCTGGAAACTGACCAGGTGATCATCAGCTAACCCAGGACATGTTCACTGACCCAGTACCTGGAAACTGACCAGGTGATCATCACCTAACCCAGGACATGTTCACTGACCCAGTACCTGGAAACTGACCAGGTGATCATCGCCTAATCCAGGACATGCTCACTGACACAGCACCTGGAAACTGACCAGGTGAACATCACCTAACCCAGGACATGCTCACTGACCCAGTACCTGGAAACTGACCAGGTGATCATCACCTAACCCAGGAGATGTTCACTGACCCAGCACCTGGAAACTGACCAGGTGATCATCACCTAACCCAGGAGATGTTCACTGACCCAGCACCTGGAAACTGACCAGGTGAACATCACCTAACCCAGGACATGCTCACTGACCCAGTACCTGGAAACTGACCAGGTGATCATCACCTAATCCAGGACATGTTCACTGACACAGTACCTGGAAACTAACCAGGTGATCATCACCTAACCCAGGAGATGTTCACTGACCCAGCACCTGGAAACTGACCAGGTGATCATCACCTAACCCAGGACATGTTCACTGACCCAGTACCTGGAAACTGACCAGGTGATCATCGCCTAATCCAGGGCATGCTCACTGACACAGCACCTGGAAACTGACCAGGTGATCATCGCCTAATCCAGGACATGCTCACTGACACAGCACCTGGAAACTGACCAGGTGATCATCACCTAACCCAGGACATGTTCACTGACACAGCACCTGGAAACTAACCAGGTGATCATCACCTAACCCAGGAGATGTTCACTGACCCAGTACCTGGAAACTGACCAGGTGATCATCGCCTAATCCAGGACATGCTCACTGACACAGCACCTGGAAACTAACCAGGTGATCATCACCTAACCCAGGACATGTTCACTGACCCAGCACCTGGAAACAGACCAGGTGATCATCACCTAACCCAGGACATGTTCACTGACCCAGTACCTGGAAACTGACCAGGTGATCATCACCTAATCCAGGACATGTTCACTGACACAGCACCTGGAAACTGACCAGGTGATCATCTCCTAACCCAGGACATGCTCACTGACACAGTACCTGGAAACTGACCAGGTGATCATCGCCTAATCCAGGACATGCTCACTGACACAGCACCTGGAAACTGACCAGGTGATCATCACCTAACCCAGGACATGTTCACTGACACAGCACCTGGAAACTAACCAGGTGATCATCACCTAACCCAGGAGATGTTCACTGACCCAGTACCTGGAAACTGACCAGGTGATCATCACCTAACCCAGGACATGTTCACTGACCCAGCACCTGGAAACTAACCAGTTGATCATCACCTAACCCAGGACATGTTCACTGACCCAGCACCTGGAAACTGACCAGGTGATCATCACCTAACCCAGGACATGTTCACTGACCCAGCACCTGGAAACTCACCAGGTGATCATCACCTAACCCAGGACATGTTCACTGACCCAGCACCTGGAAACTCACCAGGTGATCATCACCTAATCTGGGACATGTTCACTGACACAGCACCTGGAAACTGACCAGGTGATCATCTCCTAACCCAGGACATGTTCACTGACCCAGCACCTGGAAACTGACCAGGTGATCATCACCTAACCCAGGACATGTTCACTGACCCAGCACCTGGAAACTCACCAGGTGATCATCACCTAACCCAGGACATGCTCACTGACACAGCACCTGGAAACTCACCAGGTGATCATCACCTAATCCAGGACATGTTCACTGACCCAGTACCTGGAAACAGACCAGGTGTTCATCACCTAATCCAGGACATGTTCACTGACCCAGCACCTGGAAACTGACCAGGTGATCATCACCTTACCCAGGACATGTTCACTGACCCAGCACCTGGAAACTGACCAGGTGATCATCACCTTACCCAGGACATGTTCACTGACACAGCACCTGGAAACTAACCAGTTCATCATCACCTAACCCAGGACATGTTCACTGACCCAGCACCTGGAAACTGACCAGGTGATCATCGCCTAATCCGGGACATGTTCACTGACACAGCACATGGAAACTGACCAGGTGATCATCACCTAACCCAGGACATGTTCACTGACCCAGCACCTGGAAACTGACCAGGTGATCATCACCTAACCCAGGACATGTTCACTGACACAGTACCTGGAAACTGACCAGGTGATCATCACCTAACCCAGGACATGTTCACTGACCCAGTACCTGGAAACTGACCAGGTGATCATCACCTAACCCAGGACATGTTCACTGACCCAGCACCTGGAAACTGACCAGGTGATCATCGCCAAATCCAGGACATGATCACTGAACCAGCACCTGGAAACTAACCAGGTGATCATCACCTAACCCAGGACATGTTCACTGACCCAGCACCTGGAAACTAACCAGGTGATCATCACCTAACCCAGGACATGTTCACTGACACAGCACCTGGAAACTGACCAGGTGAGCATCACCTAATCCAGGACATGTTCACTGACCCAGTACCTGGAAACTGACCAGGTGATCATCACCTAACCCAGGACATGTTCACTGACCCAGCACCTGGAAACTGACCAGGTGATCATCACCTAACCCAGGACATGTTCACTGACCCAGCACCTGGAAACTGACCAGGTGAGCATCACCTAATCCAGGACATGTTCACTGACCCAGTACCTGGAAACTGACCAGGTGATCATCACCTAACCCAGGACATGTTCACTGACCCAGTACCTGGAAACTGACCAGGTGATCATCACCTAACCCAGGACATGTTCACTGACCCAGTACCTGGAAACTGACCAGGTGATCATCGCCTAATCCAGGACATGTTCACTGACCCAGCACCTGGAAACTGACCAGGTGAGCATCACCTAACCCAGGACATGTTCACTGACCCAGTACCTGGAAACTGACCAGGTGATCATCACCTAACCCAGGAAATGTTCACTGACCCAGTACCTGGAAACTGACCAGGTGATCATCGCCTAATCCAGGACATGTTCACTGACCCAGTACCTGGAAACTGACCAGGTGTTCATCACCTAACCCAGGACATGTTCACTGACACAGTACCTGGAAACTGACCAGGTGATCATCACCTAACCCAGGACATGTTCACTGACCCAGCACCTGGAAACTAACCAGGTGATCATCACCAAATCCAGGACATGTTCACTGACCCAGCACCTGGAAACTAACCAGGTGATCATCGCCTAATCCAGGACATGTTCACTGACCCAGCACCTGGAAACTAACCAGGTGATCATCACCTAGCCCAGGACATGTTCACTGACACAGCACCTGGAAACTGACCAGGTGATCATCACCTAACCCAGGACATGTTCACTGACCCAGCACCTGGAAACTAACCAGGTGATCATCACCTAACCCAGGACATGTTCACTGACACAGTACCTGGAAACTGACCAGGTGATCATCACCTAACCCAGGACATGTTCACTGACCCAGCACCTGGAAACTGACCAGGTGATCATCGCCTAATCCAGGACATGTTCTCTGACCCAGCACCTGGAAACTGACCAGGTGATCATCACCTAATCCAGGACATGTTCACTGACCCAGTACCTGGAAACAGACCAGGTGATCATCACCTAATCCAGGACATGTTCACTGACACAGTACCTGGAAACTAACCAGGTGATCATCACCTAACCCAGGACATGTTCACTGACACAGTACCTGGAAACTGACCAGGTGATCATCACCTAACCCAGGACATGTTCACTGACCCAGCACCTGGAAACTGACCAGGTGAGCATCACCTAATCCAGGACATGTTCACTGACCCAGCACCTGGAAACAGACCAGGTGAGCATCACCTAACCCAGGACATGTTCACTGACACAGTACCTGGAAACTGACCAGGTGATCATCGCCTAATCCAGGACATGTTCACTGACCCAGCACCTGGAAACTGACCAGGTGAGCATCACCTAACCCAGGACATGTTCACTGACCCAGTACCTGGAAACTGACCAGGTGTTCATCACCTAACCCAGGACATGTTCACTGACACAGTACCTGGAAACTGACCAGGTGATCATCACCTAACCCAGGACATGTTCACTGACCCAGCACCTGGAAACTAACCAGGTGATCATCACCAAATCCAGGACATGTTCACTGACCCAGCACCTGGAAACTAACCAGGTGATCATCGCCTAATCCAGGACATGTTCACTGACCCAGCACCTGGAAACTAACCAGGTGATCATCACCTAACCCAGGACATGTTCACTGACACAGCACCTGGAAACTGACCAGGTGTTCATCACCTAACCCAGGACATGTTCACTGACCCAGCACCTGGAAACTAACCAGGTGATCATCACCTAACCCAGGACATGTTCACTGACACAGTACCTGGAAACTGACCAGGTGATCATCACCTAACCCAGGACATGTTCACTGACCCAGCACCTGGAAACTAACCAGGTGATCATCACCAAATCCAGGACATGTTCACTGACCCAGCACCTGGAAACTAACCAGGTGATCATCGCCTAATCCAGGACATGTTCACTGACCCAGCACCTGGAAACTAACCAGGTGATCATCACCTAACCCAGGACATGTTCACTGACACAGCACCTGGAAACTGACCAGGTGATCATCACCTAACCCAGGACATGTTCACTGACCCAGCACCTGGAAACTAACCAGGTGATCATCACCTAACCCAGGACATGTTCACTGACCCAGCACCTGGAAACTGACCAGGTGATCATCACCTAACCCAGGACATGCTCACTGACCCAGCACCTGGAAACTGACCAGGTGATCATCACCTAACCCAGGACATGTTCACTGACCCAGCACCTGGAAACTGACCAGGTGATCATCACCTAACCCAGGACATGTTCACTGATCCAGCACCTGGAAACTGACCAGGTGATCATCGCCTAATCCAGGACATGTTCACTGACCCAGCACCTGGAAACTGACCAGGTGATCATCGCCTAATCCAGGACATGTTCACTGACCCAGTACCTGGAAACTGACCAGGTGAACATCACCTAATCCAGGACATGTTCACTGACCCAGCACCTGGAAACTGACCAGGTGATCATCACCTATCACAGGACATGTTCAATGACACAGCACCTGGAAACTAACCAGTTCATCATCACCTAACACAGGACATGTTCACTGACCCAGCACCTGGAAACTGACCAGGTGATCATCACCTAATCCAGGACATGTTCACTGACCCAGCACCTGGAAACTAACCAGGTGATCATCACCTAACCCAGGACATGTTCACTGACACAGCACCTGGAAACTAACCAGTTCATCATCACCTAACGCAGGACATGTTCACTGACCCAGCATCTGGAAACTAAGCAGGTGATCATCACCTAACCCAGGACATGTTCACTGAACCAGCACCTGCAAACTGACCAGGTGATCATCACCTAACCCAGGACATGTTCACTGACCCAGCACCTGGAAACTAACCAGGTGATCATCGCCTAATCCAGGACATGTTCACTGACCCAGCAGCTGGAAACTAACCAGGTGATCATCACCTAATCCATTACATGTTCACTGACCCAGCACCTGGAAACTGACCAGGTGAACATCACCTAATCCAGGACATGTTCACTGACCCAGCACCTGGAAACTGACCAGGTGATCATCACCTAACCCAGGACATGTTCACTGACCCAGCACCTGGAAACTGACCAGGTGATCATCACCTAACCCAGGACATGTTCACTGACACAGTACCTGGAAACTAACCAGGTGATCATCACCTAACCCAGGACATGTTCACTGACCCAGTACCTGGAAACTAACCAGGTGATCATCACCTAACCCAGGACATGTTCACTGACCCAGCACCTGGAAACTGACCAGGTGATCATCACCTAATCCGGGACATGTTCACTGACCCAGCACCTGGAAACTGACCAGGTGATCATCACCTAATCCAGGACATGTTCACTGACCCAGTACCTGGAAACTGACCAGGTGATCATCACCTAACCCAGGACATGTTCACTGACACAGCACCTGGAAACTGACCAGGTGATCATCACCTATCACAGGACATGTTCACTGACCCAGTAACTGGAAACTGACCAGGTGATCATCACCTAACCCAGGACATGTTCACTGACACAGCACCTGGAAACTGACCAGGTGATCATCACCTAACCCAGGACATGTTCACTGACCCAGCACCTGGAAACTGACCAGGTGATCATCACCTAACCCAGGACATGTTCACTGACCCAGCACCTGGAAACTGACCAGGTGATCATCACCTATCACAGGACATGTTCACTGACACAGCACCTGGAAACTAACCAGTTCATCATCACCTAACCCAGGACATGTTCACTGACCCAGCACCTGGAAACTGACCAGGTGATCATCACCTAACCCAGGACATGTTCACTGAACCAGCACCTGGAAACTAACCAGGTGATCATCACCTAACCCAGGACATGTTCACTGAACCAGCACCTGGAAACTGACCAGGTGATCATCACCTAACCCAGGACATGTTCACTGACCCAGCACCTGGAAACTAACCAGGTGATCATCACCTAACCCAGGACATGTTCACTGACCCAGCAGCTGGAAACTGACCAGGTGATCATCGCCTAATCCAGGACATGTTCACTGACACAGCACCTGGACACTGACCAGGTGATCATCGCCTAACCCAGGACATGTTCACTGAACCAGTACCTGGAAACTCACCAGGTGAGCATCACCTAATCCAGGACATGTTCACTGACACAGCACCTGGAAACTCACCAGGTGATCATCGCCTAATCCAGGACATGTTCACTGACCCAGCACCTGGAAACTGACCAGGTGATCATCACCTAACCCAGGACATGTTCACTGACCCAGCACCTGGAAACTGACCAGGTGATCATCACCTAACCCAGGACATGTTCACTGACACAGCACCTGGAAACTAACCAGTTCATCATCACCTAACCCAGGACATGTTCACTGACCCAGCACCTGGAAACTGACCAGGTGAGTATCACCTAACCCAGGCCATGTTCACTGAACCAGCACCTGGAAACTGACCAGGTGATCATCACCTAACCCAGCACATGTTCACTGACACAGCACCTGGAAACTGACCAGGTGATCATCACCTAACCCAGGACATGTTCACTGACACAGTACCTGGAAACTGACCAGGTGATCATCGCCTAATCCAGGACATGTTCACTGACACAGTACCTGGAAACTGACCAGGTGATCATCACCTAACCCAGGACATGTTCACTGATCCAGCACCTGGAAACTAACCAGGTGATCATCACCTAACCCAGGACATGTTCACTGAACCAGCACCTGGAAACTAACCAGGTGATCATCACCTAATCCAGGACATGTTCACTGACCCAGCACCTGGAAACTGACCAGGTGATCATCGCCTAATCCAGGACATGTTCACTGAACCAGCACCTGGAAACTAACCAGGTGATCATCACCTAATCCAGGACATGTTCACTGACCCAGCACCTGGAAACTGACCAGGTGATCATCACCTAACCCAGGACATGTTCACTGACCCAGCACCTGGAAACTAACCAGGTGATCATCACCTAACCCAGGACATGTTCACTGACCCAGCACCTGGAAACTAACCAGGTGATCATCGCCTAATCCAGGACATGTTCACTGACCTAGCACCTGGAAACTAACCAGGTGATCATCACCTAACCCAGGACATGTTCACTGATCCAGCACCTGGAACCTGACCAGGTGATCATCACCTATCACAGGACATGTTCACTGACCCAGCACCTGGAAACTAACCAGGTGATCATCGCCTAATCCGGGACATGTTCACTGACCCAGCACCTGGAAACTGACCAGGTGATCATCGCCTAATCCAGGACATGTTCACTGACACAGCACCTGGAAACTAACCAGTTCATCATCACCTAACCCAGGACATGTTCACTGACCCAGCACCTGGAACCTGACCAGGTGATCATCACCTATCACAGGACATGTTCACTGACCCAGCACCTGGAAACTAACCAGGTGATCATCGCCTAATCCGGGACATGTTCACTGACCCAGCACCTGGAAACTGACCAGGTGATCATCACCTAATCCAGGACATGTTCACTGACCCAGCACCTGGAAACTGACCAGGTGATCATCACCTAACCCAGGACATGTTCACTGACCTAGCACCTGGAAACTGACCAGGTGATCATCACCTAACCCAGGATATGTTCACTGACCTAGCACCTGGAAACTGACCAGGTGATCATCACCTAATCCAGGACATGTTCACTGACCCAGCACCTGGAAACTGACCAGGTGATCATCACCTAATCCAGGACATGTTCACTGACCCAGCACCTGGAAACTGACCAGGTGATCATCACCTAACCCAGGACATGTTCACTGACCCAGTACCTGGAAACTGACCAGGTGATCATCACCTAACCCAGGACATGTTCACTGACCTAGCACCTGGAAACTGACCAGGTGATCATCACCTAACCCAGGATATGTTCACTGACCTAGCACCTGGAAACTGACCAGGTGATCATCACCTAATCCAGGACATGTTCACTGACCCAGCACCTGGAAACTGACCAGGTGATCATCACCTAACCCAGGACATGTTCACTGACCCAGCACCTGGAAACTGACCAGGTGATCATCACCTAACCCAGGACATGTTCACTGACCCAGTACCTGGAAACTGACCAGGTGATCATCACCTAACCCAGGACATGTTCACTGACCTAGCACCTGGAAACTGACCAGGTGATCATCACCTAACCCAGGATATGTTCACTGACCTAGCACCTGGAAACTGACCAGGTGATCATCACCTAATCCAGGACATGTTCACTGACCCAGCACCTGGAAACTGACCAGGTGATCATCACCTAATCCAGGACATGTTCACTGACCCAGCACCTGGAAACTGACCAGGTGATCATCACCTAACCCAGGACATGTTCACTGACCCAGTACCTGGAAACTGACCAGGTGATCATCACCTAACCCAGGACATGTTCACTGACACAGTACCTGGAAACTGACCAGGTGATCATCGCCTAATCCAGGACATGTTCACTGACCCAGTACCTGGAAACTGACCAGGTGATCATCACCTAACCCAGGACATGTTCACTGACACAGTACCTGGAAACTAACCAGGTGATCATCACCTAACCCAGGACATGTTCACTGACCCAGCACCTGGAAACTAACCAGGTGATCATCACCTAACCCAGGACATGATCACTGACCCAGCACCTGGAAACTGACCAGGTGATCATCGCCTAACCCAGGACATGTTCACTGACCCAGCACCTGGAAACTGACCAGGTGATCATCACCTAACCCAGGACATGTTCACTGACACAGCACATGGAAACTGACCAGGTGATCATCACCTAATCCAGGACATGTTCACTGACCCAGCACCTGGAAACTAACCAGGTGATCATCACCTAACCTAGGACATGTTCACTGACCCAGTACCTGGAAACTGACCAGGTGATCATCACCTAACCCAGGACATGTTCACTGACCCAGCACCTGGAAACTGACCAGGTGTACATCACCTAACCCAGGACATGTTCACTGAACCAGCACCTGGAAAGTAACCAGGTGATCATCACCTAACCCAGGACATGTTCACTGACCCAGCACCTGGAAACTGACCAGGTGATCATCACCTAACCCAGGACATGTTCACTGACCCAGCACCTGGAAACTGACCAGGTGTACATCACCTAACCCAGGACATGTTCACTGAACCAGCACCTGGAAAGTAACCAGGCGATCATCACCTAACCCAGGACATGTTCACTGACCCAGTACCTGGAAACTGACCAGGTGATCATCACCTAACCCAGGAAATGTTCACTGACCCAGCACCTGGAAACTGACCAGGTGTTCATCACCTAATCCAGGACATGTTCACTGACCCAGTGCCTGGAAACTGACCAGGTGATCATCGCCTAATCCAGGACATGTTCACTGACCCAGCACCTGGAAACTAACCAGGTGATCATCACCTAACCCAGGACATGTTCACTGACACAGCACCTGGAAACTGACCAGGTGAACATCACCTAATCCAGGCCATGTTCACTGACCTAGCACCTGGAAACTGACCAGGTGATCATCACCTAACCCAGGACATGTTCACTGACCCAGCACCTGGAAACTAACCAGGTGATCATCGCCTAATCCAGGACATGTTCACTGACACAGCACCTGGAAACTAACCAGCTGATCATCGCATAATCCAGGACATGTTCACTGACCCAGCACCTGGAAACTGACCAGGTGATCATCGCCTAATCCAGGACATGTTCACTGAACCAGCACCTGGAAACTGACCAGGTGATCATCACCTAACCCAGGACATGTTCACTGAACCAGCACCTGGAAACTAACCAGGTGATCATCACCTAACCCTGGACATGTTCACTGACCCAGCACCTGGAAACTGACCAGGTGATCATCGCCTAACCCAGGACATGTTCACTGACACAGCACCTGGAAACTGACCAGGTGATCATCACCTAACCCAGGACATGTTCACTGACCCAGCACCTGGAAATTGACCTTATACTGTTCACCTGGTAACATGTCCAGTGAATATTAAACCATCAGGGGAACACATTCTCCTCACTTATACTGTTCACCTGGTAACATGTCCAATGAATATTAAACCAACAAGGGAACACACTCTCCTCACTTATACTGTTCACCTGGTAACATGTCCAGTGAATATTAAACCATCAGGGGAACACATTCTCCTCACTTATACTGTTCACCTGGTAACATGTCCTGTATGTATTAAACAATCAGGGGAACACACTCTCCTCATTTATACTGTTCACCTGGTAACATGTCCAGTGAATATTAAACCATCAGTGGAACACATTCTCCTCACTTATACTGTTCATCTGGTAACATGTCCAGTGAATATTAAACACACTGACCCAGCACCTGGAAACTGACCAGGTGATCATCGCCTAACCCAGGACATGTTCACTGACCCAGCACCTGGAAACTGACCAGGTGATCATCACCTAACCCAGGACATGTTCACTGACCCAGCACCTGGAAACTGACCAGGTGAGCATCACCTAATCCAGGACATGTTCACTGACCCAGTACCTGGAAACTGACCAGGTGATCATCGCCTAATCCAGGATATGTTCACTGACCCAGTGCCTGGAAACTGACCAGGTGATCATCACCTAACCCAGGACATGTTCACTGACCCAGTACCTGGAAACTGACCAGGTGATCATCACCTAACCCAGGACATGTTCACTGACCCAGCGCCTGGAAACTGACCAGGTGATCATCACCTAACCCAGGACATGTTCACTGACCCAGTACCTGGAAACTGACCAGGTGAACATCTCCTAATCCAGGCCATGTTCACTGACCTAGCACCTGGAAACTGACCAGGTGATCATCATCTAACCCAGGACATGTTCACTGACCCAGTACCTGGAAACTGACCAGGTGATCATCACCTAACCCAGGACATGTTCACTGACCCAGCACCTGGAAACTGACCAGGTGATCATCACCTAATCCAGGACATGTTCACTGACACAGCACCTGGAAACTGACCAGGTGATCATCACCTAACCCAGGACATGTTCACTGACTTAGCACCTGGAAACTAACCAGGTGATCATCACCTAACCCAGGAGATGTTCACTGACCCAGCACCTGGAAACTGACCAGGTGATCATCACCTAACCCAGGACATGTTCACTGACCCAGCACCTGGAAACTAACCAGGTGTACATCACCTAACCCAGGACATGTTCACTGACCCAGCACCTGGAAACTAACCAGGTGTACATCACCTAACCCAGGACATGTTCACTGACCTCGCACCTGGAAACTAACCAGGTGATCATCACCTAATCCAGGACATGTTCACTGACCCAGCACCTGGAAACTAACCAGGTGATCATCGCCTAATCCAGGACATGTTCACTGACACAGCACCTGGAAACTGACCAGGTGATCATCACCTAACCCAGGACATGTTCACTGACCCAGTACCTGGAAACTGACCAGGTGATCATCGCCTAATCCAGGACATGTTCACTGACACAGCACCTGGAAACTGACCAGGTGATCATCACCTAACCCAGGACATGTTCACTGACCCAGCACCTGGAAACTAACCAGGTGTACATCACCTAACCCAGGACATGTTCACTGACCCAGCACCTGGAAACTAACCAGGTGTACATCACCTAACCCAGGACATGTTCACTGACCTCGCACCTGGAAACTAACCAGGTGATCATCACCTAATCCAGGACATGTTCACTGACCCAGCACCTGGAAACTAACCAGGTGATCATCGCCTAATCCAGGACATGTTCACTGACACAGCACCTGGAAACTGACCAGGTGATCATCACCTAACCCAGGACATGTTCACTGACCCAGTACCTGGAAACTGACCAGGTGATCATCGCCTAATCCAGGAAATGTTCACTGACACAGCACCTGGAAACTGACCAGGTGATCATCACCTAACCCAGCACATGTTCACTGACCCAGTACCTGGAAACTGACCAGGTGAGCATCACCTAATCCGGGACATGTTCACTGACCCAGTACCTGGAAACTGACCAGGTGAGCATCACCTAATCCAGGACATGTTCACTGACCCAGCACCTGGAAACTGACCAGGTGAGCATCACCTAATCCAGGACATGTTCACTGACCCAGCACCTGGAAACTGACCAGGTGATCATCACATAACACAGGACATGTTCACTGAACCAGCACCTGGAAACTGACCAGGTGATCATCACCTAATCCAGGACATGTTCACTGACACAGCACCTGGAAACTAACCAGGTGATCATCACCTAACACAGGACATGTTCACTGACCCAGCACCTGGAAACTGACCAGGTGTACATCACCTAACCCAGCACATGTTCACTGACCCAGCACCTGGAAACTGACCAGGTGATCATCACCTAATCCAGGACATGTTCACTGACCCAGCACCTGGAAACTGACCAGGTGATCATCACCTAACCCAGGACATGTTCACTGACCCAGCACCTGGAAACTAACCAGGTGATCATCACCTAACACAGGACATGTTCACTGACCCAGCACCTGGAAACTAACCAGGTGTACATCACCTAACCCAGGACATGTTCACTGACCCAGTACCTGGAAACTAACCAGGTGATCATCGCCTAATCCAGGACATGTTCACTGACCCAGTACCTGGAAACTGACCAGGTGATCATCACCTAATCCAGGACATGTTCACTGACCCAGTACCTGGAAACTGACCAGGTGATCATCACCTAATCCAGGACATGTTCACTGACACAGCACCTGGAAACTGACCAGGTGATCATCGCCTAACCCAGGACATGTTCACTGACCCAGTACCTGGAAACTGACCAGGTGATCATCACCTAATCCGGGACATGTTCACTGACCCAGCACCTGGAAACTAACCAGGTGATCATCGCCTAATCCAGGACATGTTCACTGACACAGCACCTGGAAACTGACCAGGTGATCATCACCTAATCCAGGACATGTTCACTGACCCAGTACCTGGAAACTGACCAGGTGATCATCACCTAATCCGGGACATGTTCACTGACCCAGCACCTGGAAACTAACCAGGTGATCATCGCCTAATCCAGGACATGTTCACTGACACAGTACCTGGAAACTGACCAGGTGATCATCACCTAACCCAGGACATGTTCACTGACCCAGCACCTGGAAACTGACCAGGTGAGCATCACCTAACCCAGGACATGTTCACTGACACAGCACCTGGAAACTAACCAGGTGATCATCACCTAACCCAGGACATGCTCACTGACCGAGCACCTGGAAACTGACCAGGTGATCATCACCTAACCCAGGACATGTTCACTGACCCAGCACCTGGAAACTGACCAGGTGATCATCGCCTAATCCAGGACATGTTCACTGACCCAGCACCTGGAAACTGACCAGGTGATCATCACCTAACCCAGGCCATGTTCACTGACCCAGCACCTGGAAACTGACCAGGTGATCATCACCTAACCCAGGACATGTTCACTGACACAGCACCTGGAAACTGACCAGGTGATCATCACCTAACCCAGGACATGTTCACTGACACAGCACCTGGAAACTGACCAGGTGATCATCACCTAACCCAGCACATGTTCACTGACCCAGCACCTGGAAACTAACCAGGTGATCATCACCTAATCCAGGACATGTTCACTGACCCAGCACCTGGAAACTAACCAGGTGATCATCGCCTAATCCAGGACATGTTCACTGACACAGCACCTGGAAACTGACCAGGTGATCATCACCTAACACAGGACATGTTCACTGACCCAGCACCTGGAAACTAACCAGGTGATCATAACCTAATCCAGG
This sequence comes from Heterodontus francisci, assembly GCF_036365525.1. NCBI lineage: Eukaryota > Metazoa > Chordata > Chondrichthyes > Heterodontiformes > Heterodontidae > Heterodontus > Heterodontus francisci. The sequence continues at coordinate 29,559 of NW_027142135.1, forward strand.
ACATGTTCACTGACCCAGTACATGGAAACTGACCAGGTGATCATCACCCAACCCAGGACATGTTCACTGACCCAGCACCTGGAAACTGACCAGGTGATCATCACCTAATCCAGTACATGTTCACTGAACCAGCACCTGGAAACTGACCAGGTGATCATCACCTAACCCAGGATATGTTCACTGACCCAGCACCTGGAAACTAACCAGGTGATCATCACCTAACCCAGGACATGTTCACTGAACCAGCACCTGGAAACTGACCAGGTGTACATCGCCTAACCCAGGACATGTTCACTGACCCAGCACCTGGAAACTGACCAGGTGATCATCGCCTAATCCAGGACATGTTCACTGACCCAGTACCTGGAAACTGACCAGGTGATCATCGCCTAATCCAGGACATGTTCACTGAACCAGCACCTGGAAACTGACCAGGTGTACATCGCCTAACCCAGGACATGTTCACTGACCCAGCACCTGGAAACTGACCAGGTGATCATCACCTAATCCAGGACATGTTCACTGACCCAGTACCTGGAAACTGACCAGGTGATCATCGCCTAATCCAGGACATGTTCACTGACCCAGCACCTGGAAACTAACCAGGTGATCATCACCTAACCCAGGACATGTTCACTGACCCAGTACCTGGAAACTAACCAGGTGATCATCACCTAATCCAGGACATGTTCACTGACCCAGCACCTGGAAACTAACCAGGTGATCATCACCTAACCCAGGACATGTTCACTGAACCAGCACCTGGAAACTAACCAGGTGATCATCACCTAACCCAGGACATGTTCACTGAACCAGCACCTGGAAACTGACCAGGTGATCATCACCTAACCCAGGACATGTTCACTGACCCAGCACCTGGAAACTGACCAGGTGATCATCACCTAACCCAGGACATGTTCACTGACCCAGCACCTGGAAACTAACCAGGTGATCATCACCTAACCCAGGACATGTTCACTGACCCAACACCTGGAAACTGACCAGGTGATCATCACCTAATTCAGGACATGTTCACTGACACAGCACCTGGTAAGTGACCAGGTGATCATCGCCTAATCCAGGACATGTTCACTGTCCCAGTGCCTGGAAACTAACCAGGTGATCATCGCCTAACCCAGGACATGTTCACTGACCCAGTACCTGGAAACTGACCAGGTGATCATCGCCTAATCCGGGACATGTTCACTGACACAGCACCTGGAAACTGACCAGGTGATCATCACCTAACCCAGCACATGTTCACTGACCCAGTACCTGGAAACTGACCAGGTGAGCATCACCTAATCCGGGACATGTTCACTGACCCAGTACCTGGAAACTGACCAGGTGAGCATCACCTAATCCAGGACATGTTCACTGACCCAGCACCTGGAAACTGACCAGGTGAGCATCACCTAACCCAGGACATGTTCACTGACCCAGCACCTGGAAACTGACCAGGTGAGCATCACCTAACCCAGGACATGTTCACTGACCCAGCACCTGGAAACTGACCAGGTGATCATCACCTAACCCAGGACATGTTCACTGACCCAGTACCTGGAAACTGACCAGGTGATCATCACCTAACCCAGGACATGTTCACTGACACAGCACCTGGAAACTAACCAGGTGATCATCACCTAACCCAGGACATGTTCACTGACCCAGCACCTGGAAACTGACCAGGTGATCATCACCTAACCCAGGACATGTTCACTGACCCAGTACCTGGAAACTGACCAGGTGAGCATCACCTAATCCAGGACATGTTCACTGACCCAGCACCTGGAAACTGACCAGGTGAGCATCACATAACCCAGGACATGTTCACTGACACAGCACCTGGAAACTAACCAGGTGGGCATCACCTAACCCAGGACATGTTCACTGACCGAGCACCTGGAAACTAACCAGGTGATTTTCACCTCACCCAGGACATGTTCACTGACCCAGCACCTGGAAACTGACCAGGTGATCATCACCTAATCCGGGACATGTTCACTGACCCAGCACCTGGAAACTGACCAGGTGATCATCACCTAATCCAGGACATGTTCACTGACCCAGTACCTGGAAACTGACCAGGTGATCATCACCTAACCCAGGACATGTTCAGTGACACAGTACCTGGAAACTGACCAGGTGATCATCGCCTAACCCAGGACATGTTCACTGACACAGCACCTGGAAACTGACCAGGTGATCATCACCTAACCCAGGACATGCTCACTGACACAGCACCTGGAAACTCACCAGGTGATCATCACCTAACCCAGGACATGTTCACTGACACAGCACCTGGAAACTGACCAGGTGATCATCACCTAACCCAGGACATGTTCAGTGACACAGTACCTGGAAACTGACCAGGTGATCATCGCCTAACCCAGGACATGTTCACTGACACAGCACCTGGAAACTGACCAGTTGATCATCACCTAACCCAGGACATGCTCACTGACACAGCACCTGGAAACTCACCAGGTGATCATCACCTAACCCAGGACATGTTCACTGACCCAGCACCTGGAAACTGACCAGGTGATCATCGCCAAATCCAGGACATGTTCACTGACCCAGCACCTGGAAACTGACCAGGTAATCATCACCTAACCCAGGACATGTTCACTGACACAGCACCTGGAAACTGACCAGGTGATCATCACCTAATCCAGGACATGTTCACTGACACAGCACCTGGAAACTGACCAGGTGATCATCACCTAACCCAGGAGATGTTCACTGACACAGCACCTGGAAACTGACCAGGTGATCATCACCTAATCCAGGACATGTTCACTGACCCAGCACCTGGAAACTAACCAGGTGATCATCACCTAACCCAGGACATGTTCACTGACCCAATACCTGGAAACTGACCAGGTGATCATCGCCTAACCCAGGACATGTTCACTGACACAGCACCTGGAAACTAACCAGGTGGGCATCACCTAACCCAGGACATGTTCACTGACCGAGCACCTGGAAACTAACCAGGTGATCATCACCTAACCCAGGACATGTTCACTGACCCAGCACCTGGAAACTGACCAGGTGATCATCACCTAATCCGGGACATGTTCACTGACCCAGCACCTGGAAACTGACCAGGTGATCATCACCTAATCCAGGACATGTTCACTGACCCAGCACCTGGAAACTGACCAGGTGAGCATCACCTAACCAAGGACATGTTCACTGACCCAGCACCTGGAAACTGACCAGGTGAGCATCACCTAACCCAGGACATGTTCACTGACCGAGCACCTGGAAACTAACCAGGTGATCATCACCTAACCCAGGACATGTTCACTGACCCAGCACCTGGAAACTGACCAGGTGATCATCACCTAATCCGGGACATGTTCACTGACCCAGCACCTGGAAACTGACCAGGTGATCATCACCTAATCCAGGACATGTTCACTGACCCAGCACCTGGAAACTGACCAGGTGAGCATCACCTAACCCAGGACATGTTCACTGACCCAATACCTGGAAACTGACCAGGTGATCATCGCCTAACCCAGGACATGTTCACTGACACAGCACCTGGAAACTAACCAGGTGGGCATCACCTAACCCAGGACATGTTCACTGACCGAGCACCTGGAAACTAACCAGGTGATCATCACCTAACCCAGGACATGTTCACTGACCCAGCACCTGGAAACTGACCAGGTGATCATCACCTAATCCGGGACATGTTCACTGACCCAGCACCTGGAAACTGACCAGGTGATCATCACCTAATCCAGGACATGTTCACTGACCCAGCACCTGGAAACTGACCAGGTGAGCATCACCTAACCCAGGACATGTTCACTGACACAGCACCTGGAAACTGACCAGGTGATCATCACCTAACCCAGGACATGTTCACTGACACAGCACCTGGAAACTAACCAGGTGATCATCACCTAATCCAGGACATGTTCACTGACCTAGCACCTGGAAACTAACCAGGTGATCATCACCTAACCCAGGACATGTTCACTGACACAGCACCTGGAAACTAACCAGGTGATCATCACCTAATCCAGGACATGTTCACTGACCTAGCACCTGGAAACTAACCAGGTGATCATCACCTAATCCAGGACATGTTCACTGACACAGTACCTGGAAACTGACCAGGTGATCATCACCTAACCCAGGACATGTTCACTGACACAGTACCTGGAAACTGACCAGGTGATCATCGCCTAACCCAGGACATGTTCACTGACACAGCACCTGGAAACTGACCAGGTGATCATCACCTAACCCAGGACATGCTCACTGACACAGCACCTGGAAACTCACCAGGTGATCATCGCCAAATCCAGGACATGTTCACTGACCCAGCACCTGGAAACTGACCAGGTAATCATCACCTAACCCAGGACATGTTCACTGACACAGCACCTGGAAACTGACAAGGTGATCATCACCTAACCCAGGACATGTTCACTGACCCAGCACCTGGAAACTAACCAGGTGATCATCACCTAACCCAGGACATGTTCACTGACCCAGCACCTGGAAACTGACCAGGTGATCATCACCTAACCCAGGACATGTTCACTGACCCAGCACCTGGAAACTGACCAGGTGATCATCACCTAATCCAGTACATGTTCACTGACCCAGTACCTGGAAACTGACCAGGTGATCATCACCTAATCCAGGACATGTTCACTGAACCAGCACCTGGAAACTAACCAGGTGATCATCACCTAACCCAGGACATGTTCACTGACACAGCACCTGGAAACTAACCAGGTGATCATCACCTAACCCAGGACATGTTCACTGACCCAGTACCTGGAAACTAACCAGGTGATCATCACCTAATCCAGGACATGTTCACTGACCCAGTACCTGGAAACTGACCAGGTGATCATCACCTAACCCAGGACATGTTCACTGACCCAGCACCTGGAAACTGACCAGGTGATCATCACCTAACCCAGGACATGTTCACTGACCAGCACCTGGAAACTAACCAGGTGATCATCACCTAACACAGGACATGTTCACTGACACAGCACCTGGAAACTGACCAGGTGATCATCACCTAACCCAGGACATGTTCACTGACACAGCACCTGGAAACTGACCAGGTGATCATCACCTAACCCAGGACATGTTCACTGACCCAGCACCTGGAAACTGACCAGGTGATCATCACCTAATCCAGTACATGTTCACTGACCCAGTACCTGGAAACTGACCAGGTGTACATCACCTAACCCAGGACATGTTCACTGACCCAGCACCTGGAAACTGACCAGGTGATCATCACCTAACCCAGGACATGTTCACTGACCCAGCACCTGGAAACTAACCAGGTGATCATCACCTAACCCAGGACATGTTCACTGACCCAGCACCTGGAAACTGACCAGGTGATCATCACCTAACCCAGGACATGTTCACTGACACAGCACCTGGAAACTGACCAGGTAATCATCACCTAATTCAGGACATGTTCACTGACCTAGCACCTGGAAACTAACCAGGTGATCATCACCTAACCCAGGACATGTTCACTGACACAGCACCTGGAAACTGACCAGGTGATCATCACCTAACCCAGGACATGTTCCCTGACCCAGCACCTGGAAACTGACCAGGTGATCATCACCTAACCCAGGACATGTTCACTGACCCAGTACCTGGAAACTGACCAGGTGAACATCACCTAACCCAGGACATGTTCACTGACACAGCACCTGGAAACTGACCAGGTGATCATCACCTAACCCAGGACATGTTCACTGACCCAGCACCTGGAAACTAACCAGGTGATCATCGCCAAATCCAGGACATGTTCACTGACCCAGCACCAGGAAACTGACCAGGTGATCATCACCTAATCCAGGACATGTTCACTGACCCAGTACCTGGAAACTGACCAGGTGATCATCACCTAACCCAGGACATGTTCACTGACCCAGCACCTGGAAACTGACCAGTTCATCATCACCTAACCCAGGACATGTTCACTGACCCAGCACCTGGAAACTGACCAGGTGATCATCACCTAACCCAGGACATGTTCACTGACCCAGCACCTGGAAACTAACCAGGTGATCATCACCTAACCCAGGACATGTTCACTGACCCAGCACCTGGAAACTGACCAGGTGATCATCACCTAACCCAGGACATGTTCACTGACCCAGTACCTGGAAACTGACCAGGTGATCATCGCCTAATCCAGGACATGTTCACTGACCCAGCACCTGGAAACTGACCAGGTGATCATCACCTAACCCAGGACATGTTCACTGACCCAGCACCTGGAAACTGACCAGGTGATCATCACCTAACCCAGGACATGTTCACTGATCCAGCACCTGGAAACTGACCAGGTGATCATCACCTAATCCAGGACATGTTCACTGACCCAGTGCCTGGAAACTAACCATGTGATCATCAGCTAACCCAGGACATGTTCACTGACCCAGCACCTGGAAACTGACCAGGTGATCATCACCTAACCCAGGACATGTTCACTGACCCAGTACCTGGAAACTGACCAGGTGATCATCACCTAACCCAGGACATGTTCACTGACTGAGCACCTGGAAACTGACCAGGTGATCATCACCTAACCCAGGACTTGTTCACTGACCCAGCACCTGGAAACTGACCAGGTGTTCATCACCTAACCCAGGACATGTTCACTGACCCAGCACCTGGAAACTGACCAGGTGAACATCACCTAACCCAGGACATGTTCACTGACCCAGCACCTGGAAACTGACCAGGTGGGCATCACCTAACCCAGGACATGTTCACTGACACAGCACCTGGAAACTGACCAGGTGAACATCACCTAACCCAGGACATGTTCACTGACCCAGCACCTGGAAACTGACCAGGTGGGCATCACCTAACCCAGGACATGTTCACTGACACAGCACCTGGAAACTGACCAGGTGATCATCGCCTAATCCAGGACATGTTCACTGACACAGCACCTGGAAACTGACCAGGTGATCATCGCCTAATCCAGGACATGTTCACTGACACAGCACCTGGAAACTGACCAGGTGAACATCACCTAACCCAGGACATGTTCACTGACCCAGCACCTGGAAACTGACCAGGTGGGCATCACCTAACCCAGGACATGTTCACTGACACAGCACCTGGAAACTGACCAGGTGATCATCGCCTAATCCAGGACATGTTCACTGACCCAGCACCTGGAAACTGACCAGGTGGGCATCACCTAACCCAGGACATGTTCACTGACCCAGCACCTGGAAACTGACCAGGTGATCATCACCTAATCCAGGACATGTTCACTGACCCAGTGCCTGGAAACTAACCAGGTGATCATCACCTAATCCAGGACATGTTCACTGACCCAGTGCCTGGAAACTAACCAGGTGATCATCACCTAACCCAGGACATGTTCACTGACCCAGTGCCTGGAAACTGACCAGGTGATCATCACCTATCACAGGACATGTTCACTGACACAGCACCTGGAAACTAACCAGTTCATCATCACCTAACCCAGGACATGTTCACTGACCCAGCACCTGGAAACTCACCAGGTGAGCATCACCTAACCCAGGACATGTTCACTGACCCAGTGCCTGGAAACTAACCAGGTGATCATCACCTAACCCAGGACATGTTCACTGACCCAGCACCTGGAAACTGACCAGGTGATCATCGCCTAATCCAGGACATGTTCACTGACCTAGCACCTGGAAACTGACCAGGTGATCATCACCTAACCCAGGACATGTTCACTGACCCAGTACCTGGAAACTGACCAGGTGATCATCGCCTAATCCAGGACATGTTCACTGACCCAGCACCTGGAAACTGACCAGGTGATCATCACCTAACCCAGGACATGTTCACTGACCCAGCACCTGGAAACTGACCAGGTGATCATCACCTAACCCAGGACATGTTCACTGACACAGCACCTGGAAACTGACCAGGTGATCATCACCTAACCCAGGACATGTTCACTGATCCAGCACCTGGAAACTGACCAGGTGATCATCACCTAATCCAGGACATGTTCACTGACCCAGTGCCTGGAAACTAACCATGTGATCATCAGCTAACCCAGGACATGTTCACTGACCCAGCACCTGGAAACTGACCAGGTGATCATCACCTAACCCAGGACATGTTCACTGACCCAGTACCTGGAAACTGACCAGGTGATCATCACCTAACCCAGGACATGTTCACTGACTGAGCACCTGGAAACTGACCAGGTGATCATCACCTAACCCAGGACATGTTCACTGACCCAGCACCTGGAAACTGACCAGGCGTTCATCACCTAACCCAGGACATGTTCACTGACCCAGCACCTGGAAACTGACCAGGTGAACATCACCTAACCCAGGACATGTTCACTGACCCAGCACCTGGAAACTGACCAGGTGGGCATCACCTAACCCAGGACATGTTCACTGACACAGCACCTGGAAACTGACCAGGTGAACATCACCTAACCCAGGACATGTTCACTGACCCAGCACCTGGAAACTGACCAGGTGGGCATCACCTAACCCAGGACATGTTCACTGACACAGCACCTGGAAACTGACCAGGTGATCATCGCCTAATCCAGGACATGTTCACTGACACAGCACCTGGAAACTGACCAGGTGATCATCGCCTAATCCAGGACATGTTCACTGACACAGCACCTGGAAACTGACCAGGTGAACATCACCTAACCCAGGACATGTTCACTGACCCAGCACCTGGAAACTGACCAGGTGGGCATCACCTAACCCAGGACATGTTCACTGACACAGCACCTGGAAACTGACCAGGTGATCATCGCCTAATCCAGGACATGTTCACTGACCCAGCACCTGGAAACTGACCAGGTGATCATCACCTAACCCAGGACATGTTCACTGACCCAGCACCTGGAAACTGACCAGGTGATCATCACCTAATCCAGGACATGTTCACTGACCCAGTGCCTGGAAACTAACCAGGTGATCATCACCTAATCCAGGACATGTTCACTGACCCAGTGCCTGGAAACTAACCAGGTGATCATCACCTAACCCAGGACATGTTCACTGAAACAGCACCTGGAAACTGACCAGGTGATCATCACCTTACCCAGGACATGTTCACTGACCCAGCACCTGGAAACAGACCAGGTGATCATCACCTAATCCAGGACATGTTCACTGACCCAGTGCCTGGAAACTGACCAGGTGATCATCACCTATCACAGGACATGTTCACTGACACAGCACCTGGAAACTAACCAGTTCATCATCACCTAACCCAGGACATGTTCACTGACCCAGCACCTGGAAACTCACCAGGTGAGCATCACCTAACCCAGTACATGTTCACTGACCCAGTGCCTGGAAACTAACCAGGTGATCATCACCTAACCCAGGACATGTTCACTGACCCAGCACCTGGAAACTGACCAGGTGATCATCGCCTAATCCAGGACATGTTCACTGACCTAGCACCTGGAAACTGACCAGGTGATCATCGCCTAACCCAGGACATGTTCACTGACCCAGCACCTGGAAACTGACCAGGTGATCATCACCTAACCCAGGACATGTTCACTGACCCAGTACCTGGAAACAGACCAGGTGATCATCACCTAACCCAGGACATGTTCACTGACCCAGCACCTGGAAACTGACCAGGTGATCATCACCTAACCCAGGACATGTTCACTGACCCAGTACCTGGAAACTGACCAGGTGATCATCACCTAACCCAGGACATGTTCACTGACCTAGCACCTGGAAACTGACCAGATGATCATCACCTAACCCAGGACATGTTCACTGACCCAGCACCTGGAAACTGACCAGATGATCATCACCTAACCCAGGACATGTTCACTGACACAGCACCTGGAAACTGACCAGGTGATCATCACCTAATCCAGGACATGTTCACTGACCCAGCACCTGGAAACTGACCAGGTGATCATCACCTAACCCAGGACATGTTCACTGACATAGCACCTGGAAACTGACCAGGTGATCATCACCTAACCCAGGACATGTTCACTGACCTAGCACCTGGAAACTGACCAGATGATCATCATCTAACCCAGGACATGTTCACTGACCCAGCATCTGGAAACTGAGCAGGTGATCATCACCTAACCCAGGACATGTTCACTGACCTAGCACCTGGAAGCTGACCAGGTGATCATCACCTAACCCAGGACATGTTCACTGACCTAGCACCTGGAAACTGACCAGGTGATCATCACCTAACCCAGGACATGTTCACTGACCCAGCATCTGGAAACTGACCAGATGATCATCACCTAACCCAGGACATGTTCACTGACCCAGCATCTGGAAACTGACCAGGTGATCATCGCCTAACCCAGGACATGTTCACTGACCCAGTGCCTGGAAACTGACCAGATGATCATCACCTAACCCAGGACATGTTCACTGACACAGTACCTGGAAACTGACCAGGTGATCATCAACTAACCCAGGACATGTTCACTGACCCAGTACCTGGAAACTAACCAGGTGATCATCACCTAACCCAGGACATGTTCACTGACACAGCACCTGGAAACTGACCAGGTGAACATCACCTAACCCAGGACATGTTCACTGACCCAGCACCTGGAAACTGACCAGGTGGGCATCACCTAACCCAGGACATGTTCACTGACACAGCACCTGGAAACTGACCAGGTGATCATCGCCTAATCCAGGACATGTTCACTGACACAGCACCTGGAAACTGACCAGGTGATCATCGCCTAATCCAGGACATGTTCACTGACACAGCACCTGGAAACTGACCAGGTGAACATCACCTAACCCAGGACATGTTCACTGACCCAGCACCTGGAAACTGACCAGGTGGGCATCACCTAACCCAGGACATGTTCACTGACACAGCACCTGGAAACTGACCAGGTGATCATCGCCTAATCCAGGACATGTTCACTGACCCAGCACCTGGAAACTGACCAGGTGGGCATCACCTAACCCAGGACATGTTCACTGACCCAGCACCTGGAAACTGACCAGGTGATCATCACCTAATCCAGGACATGTTCACTGACCCAGTGCCTGGAAACTAACCAGGTGATCATCACCTAATCCAGGACATGTTCACTGACCCAGTGCCTGGAAACTAACCAGGTGATCATCACCTAACCCAGGACATGTTCACTGACCCAGTGCCTGGAAACTGACCAGGTGATCATCACCTATCACAGGACATGTTCACTGACACAGCACCTGGAAACTAACCAGTTCATCATCACCTAACCCAGGACATGTTCACTGACCCAGCACCTGGAAACTCACCAGGTGAGCATCACCTAACCCAGGACATGTTCACTGACCCAGTGCCTGGAAACTAACCAGGTGATCATCACCTAACCCAGGACATGTTCACTGACCCAGCACCTGGAAACTGACCAGGTGATCATCGCCTAATCCAGGACATGTTCACTGACCTAGCACCTGGAAACTGACCAGGTGATCATCACCTAACCCAGGACATGTTCACTGACCCAGTACCTGGAAACTGACCAGGTGATCATCGCCTAATCCAGGACATGTTCACTGACCCAGCACCTGGAAACTGACCAGGTGATCATCACCTAACCCAGGACATGTTCACTGACCCAGCACCTGGAAACTGACCAGGTGATCATCACCTAACCCAGGACATGTTCACTGACACAGCACCTGGAAACTGACCAGGTGATCATCACCTAACCCAGGACATGTTCACTGATCCAGCACCTGGAAACTGACCAGGTGATCATCACCTAATCCAGGACATGTTCACTGACCCAGTGCCTGGAAACTAACCATGTGATCATCAGCTAACCCAGGACATGTTCACTGACCCAGCACCTGGAAACTGACCAGGTGATCATCACCTAACCCAGGACATGTTCACTGACCCAGTACCTGGAAACTGACCAGGTGATCATCACCTAACCCAGGACATGTTCACTGACTGAGCACCTGGAAACTGACCAGGTGATCATCACCTAACCCAGGACATGTTCACTGACCCAGCACCTGGAAACTGACCAGGCGTTCATCACCTAACCCAGGACATGTTCACTGACCCAGCACCTGGAAACTGACCAGGTGAACATCACCTAACCCAGGACATGTTCACTGACCCAGCACCTGGAAACTGACCAGGTGGGCATCACCTAACCCAGGACATGTTCACTGACACAGCACCTGGAAACTGACCAGGTGAACATCACCTAACCCAGGACATGTTCACTGACCCAGCACCTGGAAACTGACCAGGTGGGCATCACCTAACCCAGGACATGTTCACTGACACAGCACCTGGAAACTGACCAGGTGATCATCGCCTAATCCAGGACATGTTCACTGACACAGCACCTGGAAACTGACCAGGTGATCATCGCCTAATCCAGGACATGTTCACTGACACAGCACCTGGAAACTGACCAGGTGAACATCACCTAACCCAGGACATGTTCACTGACCCAGCACCTGGAAACTGACCAGGTGGGCATCACCTAACCCAGGACATGTTCACTGACACAGCACCTGGAAACTGACCAGGTGATCATCGCCTAATCCAGGACATGTTCACTGACCCAGCACCTGGAAACTGACCAGGTGATCATCACCTAACCCAGGACATGTTCACTGACCCAGCACCTGGAAACTGACCAGGTGATCATCACCTAATCCAGGACATGTTCACTGACCCAGTGCCTGGAAACTAACCAGGTGATCATCACCTAATCCAGGACATGTTCACTGACCCAGTACCTGGAAACAGACCAGGTGATCATCACCTAATCCAGGACATGTTCACTGACCCAGCACCTGGAAACTGACCAGGTGATCATCGCCTATCACAGGACATGTTCACTGACACAGCACCTGGAAACTAACCAGTTCATCATCACCTAACCCAGGACATGTTCACTGACCCAGCACCTGGAAACTCACCATGTGAGCATCACCTAACCCAGTACATGTTCACTGACCCAGTGCCTGGAAACTAACCAGGTGATCATCACCTAACCCAGGACATGTTCACTGACCCAGCACCTGGAAACTGACCAGGTGATCATCGCCTAATCCAGGACATGTTCACTGACCTAGCACCTGGAAACTGACCAGGTGATCATCACCTAACCCAGGACATGTTCACTGACCCAGCACCTGGAAACTGACCAGGTGATCATCACCTAACCCAGGACATGTTCACTGACCCAGTACCTGGAAACAGACCAGGTGATCATCACCTAACCCAGGACATGTTCACTGACCCAGCACCTGGAAACTGACCAGGTGATCATCACCTAACCCAGGACATGTTCACTGACCCAGTACCTGGAAACTGACCAGGTGATCATCACCTAACCCAGGACATGTTCACTGACCTAGCACCTGGAAACTGACCAGATGATCATCACCTAACCCAGGACATGTTCACTGACCCAGCACCTGGAAACTGACCAGATGATCATCACCTAACCCAGGACATGTTCACTGACACAGCACCTGGAAACTGACCAGGTGATCATCACCTAATCCAGGACATGTTCACTGACCCAGCACCTGGAAACTGACCAGGTGATCATCACCTAACCCAGGACATGTTCACTGACCTAGCACCTGGAAACTGACCAGGTGATCATCACCTAACCCAGGACATGTTCACTGACCTAGCACCTGGAAACTGACCAGATGATCATCATCTAACCCAGGACATGTTCACTGACCCAGCATCTGGAAACTGAGCAGGTGATCATCACCTAACCCAGGACATGTTCACTGACCTAGCACCTGGAAGCTGACCAGGTGATCATCACCTAACCCAGGACATGTTCACTGACCTAGCACCTGGAAACTGACCAGGTGATCATCACCTAACCCAGGACATGTTCACTGACCCAGCATCTGGAAACTGACCAGATGATCATCACCTAACCCAGGACATGTTCACTGACCCAGCATCTGGAAACTGACCAGGTGATCATCGCCTAACCCAGGACATGTTCACTGACCCAGTGCCTGGAAACTGACCAGATGATCATCACCTAACCCAGGACATGTTCACTGACACAGTACCTGGAAACTGACCAGGTGATCATCAACTAACCCAGGACATGTTCACTGACCCAGTACCTGGAAACTAACCAGGTGATCATCACCTAACCCAGGACATGTTCACTGACCCAGCACCTGGAAACTGACCAGGTGATCATCACCTAACCCAGGACATGTTCACTGACCCAGTACCTGGAAACTGACCAGGTGATCATCACCTAACCCAGGACATGTTCACTGACCCAGCACCTGGAAACTGACCAGGTGATCATCACCTAACCCAGGACATGTTCACTGACCCAGTACCTGGAAACTGACCAGGTGATCATCACCTAACCCAGGACATGTTCACTGACCCAGCACCTGGAAACTGACCAGATGATCATCACCTAACCCAGGACATGTTCACTGACCCAGTACCTGGAAACTGACCAGGTGAGCATCACATAACCCAGGACATGTTCACTGACACAGCACCTGGAAACTGACCAGGTGATCATCGCCTAATCCAGGACATGTTCACTGACACAGCACCTGGAAACTAACCAGGTGATCATCACCTAACCCAGGACATGTTCACTGACCGAGCACCTGGAAACTAACCAGGTGATCATCACCTAACCCAGGACATGTTCACTGACCCAGCACCTGGAAACTGACCAGGTGATCATCACCTAATCCGGGACATGTTCACTGACCCAGCACCTGGAAACTGACCAGGTGATCATCACCTAATCCAGGACATGTTCACTGACCCAGTACCTGGAAACTGACCAGGTGATCATCACCTAACCCAGGACATGTTCACTGACCCAGCACCTGGAAACTAACCAGGTGATCATCACCTAACCCAGGACATGTTCACTGACCCAGCACCTGGAAACTAACCAGGTGATCATCACCTAACCCAGGACATGTTCACTGACCCAGTACCTGGAAACTGACCAGGTGATCATCGCCTAATCCAGGACATGTTCACTGACCCAGTACCTGGAAACTGACCAGGTGATCATCACCTAACCCAGGACATGTTCACTGATCCAGCACCTGGAAACTGACCAGGTGATCATCACCTAACCCAGGACATGTTCACTGACCCAGTACCTGGAAACTGACCAGGTGATCATCACCTAACCCAGGACATGTTCACTGACCTAGCACCTGGAAACTGACCAGGTGATCATCACCTAATCCAGGACATGTTCACTGACACAGTACCTGGAAACTGACCAGGTGATCATCACCTAACCCAGGACATGTTCACTGACACAGCACCTGGAAACTGACCAGGTGATCATCACCTAACCCAGGACATGTTCACTGACACAGCACCTGGAAACTGACCAGGTGATCATCGCCTAACCCAGGACATGTTCACTGACGCAGCACCTGGAAACTGACCAGGTGATCATCACCTAACCCAGGACATGTTCACTGACCTAGCACCTGGAAACTGACCAGGTGATCATCACCTAATCCAGGACATGTTCACTGACACAGTACCTGGAAACTAACCAGGTGATCATCACCTAACACAGGACATGTTCACTGACCCAGCACCTGGAAACTGACCAGGTAATCATCACCTAACCCAGGACATGTTCACTGACCCAGTACCTGGAAACTAACCAGGTGATCATCACCTAACCCAGGACATGTTCACTGACCCAGTACCTGGAAACTGACCAGGTGATCATCACCTAACCCAGGACATGTTCTCTGACACAGCACCTGGAAACTGACCAGGTGATCATCACCTAATCCAGGACATGTTCACTGACACAGTACCTGGAAACTAACCAGGTGATCATCACCTAACCCAGGACATGTTCACTGACCCAGTACCTGGAAACTGACCAGGTGATCATCACCTAACCCAGGACATGTTCACTGACCCAGTACCTGGAAACTGACCAGGTGATCATCACCTAACACAGGACATGTTCACTGACCTAGCACCTGGAAACTGACCAGGTGATCATCACCTAACCCAGGACATGTTCACTGACCCAGCACCTGGAAACTAACCAGGTGATCATCACCTAACCCAGGACATGTTCACTGACCCAGCACCTGGAAACTAACCAGGTGATCATCACCTAACCCAGGACATGTTCACTGACCCAGTACCTGGAAACTGACCAGTTCATCATCACCTAACCCAGGACATGTTCACTGACCCAGCACCTGGAAACTGACCAGGTGATCATCACCTAACCCAGGACATGTTCACTGACCCAGTACCTGGAAACTGACCAGGTGATCATCACCTAATCCAGGACATGTTCACTGACCCAGCACCTGGAAACTGACCAGGTGATCATCACCTAACCCAGGACATGTTCACTGACCCAGTACCTGGAAACTGACCAGGTGATCATCACCTAACCCAGGACATGTTCACTGACCCAGTACCTGGAAACTGACCAGGTGATCATCACCTAATCCAGGACATGTTCACTGACCCAGCACCTGGAAACTGACCAGGTGATCATCACCTAACCCAGGACATGTTCACTGACACAGTACCTGGAAACTAACCAGGTGATCATCACTTAACCCAGGACATGTTCACTGACACAGCACCTGGAAACTGACCAGGTGATCATCGCCTAACCCAGGACATGTTCACTGACCCAGCACCTGGAAACTGACCAGGTGATCATCGCCTAACCCAGGACATGTTCACTGACCCAGCACCTGGAAACTAACCAGGTGATCATCACCTAACCCAGGACATGTTCACTGACCCAGCACCTGGAAACTGACCAGGTGATCATCACCTAACCCAGGACATGTTCACTGAACCAGCACCTGGAAAGTAACCAGGTGATCATCACCTAACCCAGGACATGTTCACTGACCCAGCACCTGGAAACTGACCAGGTGATCATCACCTAACCCAGGACATGTTCACTGACCCAGCACCTGGAAACTGACCAGGTGATCATCACCTAACCCAGGACATGTTCACTGACCCAGCACCTGGAAACTGACCAGGTGTACATCACCTAACCCAGGACATGTTCACTGAACCAGCACCTGGAAACTAACCAGGTGATCATCACCTAACCCAGGACATGTTCACTGACCCAGCACCTGGAAAATGACCAGGTGATCATCACCTAACCCAGGACATGTTCACTGACCCAGCACCTGGAAACTGACCAGGTGATCATCACCTAACCCAGGACATGTTCACTGATCCAGCACCTGGAAACTAACCAGGTGTACATCACCTAACCCAGGACATGTTCACTGACCCAGTACCTGGAAACTGACCAGGTGAGCATCACCTAATCCAGGACATGTTCACTGACACAGCACCTGGAAACTGACCAGGTGATCATCACCTAACCCAGGACATGTTCACTGACCCAGCACCTGGAAACTGAGCAGGTGATCATCACCTAACCCAGGACATGTTCACTGACCTAGCACCTGGAAACTAACCAGGTGATCATCACCTAACCCAGGACATGTTCACTGACACAGCACCTGGAAACTGACCAGGTGATCATCACCTAACCCAGGACATGTTCACTGACCTAGCACCTGGAAACTAACCAGGTGATCATCACCTAACCCAGGACATGTTCACTGACCCAGCACCTGGAAACTGACCAGGTGATCATCACCTAACCCAGGACATGTTCACTGACCCAGTACCTGGAAACTGACCAGGTGATCATCACCTAACCCAGGACATGTTCACTGACCCAGCACCTGGAAACTGACCAGGTGATCATCACCTAACCCAGGACATGTTCACTGACCCAGTACCTGGAAACTGACCAGGTGATCATCACCTAACCCAGGACATGTTCACTGACCCAGCACCTGGAAACTGACCAGGTGATCATCACCTAACCCAGGACATGTTCACTGACCTAGCACCTGGAAACTGACCAGGTGATCATCACCTAACCCAGGACATGTTCACTGACCCAGTAACAGGAAACTGACCAGGTGATCATCACCTAACCCAGGACATGTTCACTGACCAAGTACCAGGAAACTGACCAGGTTTTCATCGCCTAATCCAGGACATGTTCACTGACCCAGCACCTGGAAACTGACAAGGTGAGCATCACCTAATCCAGGACATGTTCACTGACCAAGTACCTGGAAACTGACCAGGTGATCATCGCCTAATCCAGGACATGTTCACTGACCCAGTACCTGGAAACTGACCAGGTGATCATCACCTAATCCAGGACATGTTCACTGACCCAGCACCTGGAAACTGACCAGGTGATCATCACCTAACCCAGGACATGTTCACTGACACAGCAACTGGAAACTGACCATGTGAGCATCACCTAACCCAGGACATGTTCACTGACCCAGCACCTGGAAACTAACCAGGTGATCATCACCTAACCCAGGACATGTTCACTGACCCAGCACCTGGAAACTAACCAGGTGATCATCACCTAATCCAGGACATGTTCACTGACACAGCACCTGGAAACTGACCAGTGGGGACGGGGAGTGAGGAGGGGGGAGTGGGGATGGGGGGTGGGGACTGGGGAGTGGGGATGGGGGGTGGGGACTGGGGAGTGGGGACTGGGGACTGGGGAGTGGGGAGTGGGGAGTGGGGAGTGGGGAGTGGGGAGTGGGGAGTGGGGAGTGGGGACTGGGGAGTGGGGACTGGGGAGTGGGGAGTGGGGACTGGGGACTGGGGAGTGGGGACTGGGGAGTGGGGACTGGGGAGTGGGGACTGGGGAGTGGGGACGGAGAGTGGGGACGGAGAGTGGGGACGGAGAGTGGGGACGGAGAGTGGGGACGGTGAGTGGGGACGGTGAGTGGGGACGGTGAGTGGGGACGGTGAGTGGGGACGGGGAGTGGGGACGGGGAGTGGGAGCGGGGAGTGGGAGCGGGGAGTGGGAACGGGGAGTGGGAACGGGGAGTGGGGGCGGGGAGTGGGGGCGGGGAGTGGGGACGGGGAGTGGGGACGGGGAGTGGGGACGGGGAGTGGGGACGGGGAGTGGGGACGGGGAGTGGCTATATTGAGTGGGAACGGGGAGTGGGGACGGGGAGTGGGGACGGGGAGTGGGGACGGGGAGTGGGGACGGGGAGTGGGGACGGGGAGTGGGGAGTGGGGAGCGGGGACGGGGAGAGGGCACGGTGAGAGGGGACGGGGAGTGGGGACGGTGAGAGGGGACGGGGAGAGGGGACGGGGAGAGGGGACGGGGAGAGGGGACGGGGAGAGGGGACGGGGAGAGGGGACGGTGAGAGGGGACGGGGAGTGGGGACGAAGAGGGGACGGGGAGTGAGGATGGGGAGTGGGGACAGGGAGTGGGGACGGGGCGTGGGGACAGGGAGTGGGGACGCGGAGAGGGGAGTGGGGAGTGGGGAGTGGGGAGAGGGGAGTGGGGAGTGGGGAGTGGGGAGAGGGGAGTGGGGAGAGGGGAGTGGGGACGGGGAGTGGGGACGGGGAGTGGGGACGGGCGAGTGGGGAACGGCGAGTGGGGAACGGCGCGTGGGGACGGGGCGTGGGGACGGGGCGTGGGGACGGGGCGTGGGGACGGGGCGTGGGGACGGGGCTTGCGGACGGGGCGTGGGGACGGGGCGTGGGGACGGGGCGTGGGGACGGGGCGTGGGGACGGGGCGTGGGGACGGGGCGTGGGGACGGGGCGTGGGGACGCGGCGTGGGGACGCGGCGTGGGGACGCGGCGTGGGGACGGGGCGTGGGGACGGGGCGTGGGGACGGGGCGTGGGGACGGGGCGTGGGGACAGGGAGTGGGGACGCGGAGAGGGGAGTGGGGAGTGGGGAGTGGGGAGAGGGGAGTGGGGAGTGGGGAGAGGGGTGTGGGGAGAGGGGAGTGGGGACGGGGAGTGGGGACGGGGAGTGGGGACGGGCGAGTGGGGAACGGCGAGTGGGGAACGGCGCGTGGGGACGGGGCGTGGGGACGGGGCGTGGGGACGGGGCGTGGGGACGGGGCGTGGGGACGGGGCGTGGGGACGGGGCGTGGGGACGGGGCGTGGGGACGGCGAGTGGGGACGGCGAGTGGGGACGGCGAGTGGGGAAGGGGCGTGGGGACGGGGCGTGGGGACGGGGCGTGGGGACGGGGCATGGGGACGGGGCGTGGGGACGGGTCGTGGGGACGGGGCGTGGGGACGGAGAGTGTGGACGGAGAGTGTGGACGGAGAGTGTGGACGGAGAGTGGGGACGGAGAGTGGGGACGGAGAGTGGGGACGGGGAGTGGCTACGGGGAGTGGCTACGGGGAGTGGGGACGGGGAGTGGGGACGGGGAGTGCGGGCGGGGAGTGCGGGCGGGGAGTGCGGGCGGGGAGTGCGGGCGGGGAGTGCGGGCGGGGAGTGGAGACGGGGAGTGGGGACGGGGTGTGGTGACGGGGAGTGGGTGCGGGGAGTGGGGGCGGGGAGTGGGGGCGGGGAGTGGGGGCGGGGAGTGGGGGCGGGGAGTGGGGGCGGGGAGTGGGGGCGGGGAGTGGGGGCGGGGAGTGGGGGCGGGAAGTGGGGGCGGGAAGTGGGGGCGGGAAGTGGGGGCGGGGAGTGGGGGCGGGGAGTGGGGGCGGGGAGTGGGGGCGGGGGGTGGGGGCGGGGAGTGGGGGCGGGGGGTGGGGGCGGGGAGTGGGGAGTGGGGGCGGGGAGTGGGGAGTGGGGGCGGGGGGTGGGGACGGTGAGTGGTGAGTGGGGAGTGGGGACGGTGAGTGAGGAGGGGGGAGTGGGGATGGGGAGTGGGGACTGGGGAGTGGGGACTGGGGAGTGGGGACTGGGGAGTGGGGACGGAGAGTGGGGACGGAGAGTGGGGACGGAGAGTGGGGACGGAGAGTGGGGACGGTGAGTGGGGACGGTATGTGGGGACGGGGAGTGGGGACGGGGAGTGGGGACGGGGAGTGGGAACGGGGAGTGGGAACGGGGAGTGGGAGCGGGGAGTGGGGACGGGGAGTGGGAGCGAGGAGTGGGGGCGGGGAGTGGGGACGGGGAGTGGGGACGGGGAGTGGGGACGGGGAGTGGGGATGGTGAGTGGCTACGGGGAGTGGGGTCGGGGATTGGGGACGGGGAGTGGGGACGGTTAGTGGTGAGTGGGGAGTGGGGACGGTGAGTGAGAAGGGGGGAGTGGGGATGGGGGGTGGGGACGGGGAGTGGGGACTGGGGACTGGGGAGTGGGGACTGGGGAGTGGGGACTGGGGAGTGGGGACTGGGGACTGGGGACTGGGGAGTGGGGACTGGGGAGTGGGGACTGGGGAGTGGGGACTGGGGAGTGTGGACGGAGAGTGGGGACGGGGAGTGGCTACGGGGAGTGACTACGGGGAGTGGGGGCGGGGAGTGGGGGCGGGGAGTGGGGGCGGGGAGTGGGGGCGGGGAGTGGTGGCGGGGAGTGGGGGCGGGGAGTGGGAACGGGGAGAGGTGACGGGGAGCGGGGAAGGGGAGCGGGGACGGGCAGCGGGGACGGGGAGAGGGGACGGGGAGCGGGGAGTGGGGAGCGGGGACGGGGAGCGGGGACGGGGAGAGGGGACGGTGAGAGGGGACGGTGAGAGGGGACGGTGAGAGGGGACGGTGAGAGGGGACGGGGAGAGGGGACGGGGAGAGGGGACGGGGAGAGGGGACGGGGAGAGGGGACCGTTAGTGGGAACGGTTAGTGGGGGCGGGGAGTGGAGACGGTTATTGGGGGTGGGGAGTGGGGACGGGGGGTGGGGACGGGGGGTGCGGGCGGGGAGTGGGGAGTGGGGACATGGCGTGGGGACGGGGCGTGGGGACGGGGGGTGGGGACGGGCGGTGGGGAGGGTGAGTGGGGAGGGTGAGTGGGGAGGGTGAGTGGGGAGGGTGAGTGGGGGCGGTGAGTGGGGGCGGTGAGTGGGGACGGGGAGAGGGGACGGGGAGAGGGGACGGGGAGAGGGGACGGGGAGAGGGGACGGGGTGACGGGACGGGGAGAGGACACGGTGAGTGGGGACGGTGAGTGGGGACGGTGAGTGGGGAGGGGGAGTGGGGAGGGGGAGTGGGGAGGGGGAGTGGGGAGGGGGAGTGGGGAGGGGGAGAGGGGAGGGGGAGAGGGGACGGGGAGAGGGCACGGGGAGAGGGGTCGGGGAGTGGGGGCGGGAAGTGAGCGCGGGGGGCGGGGGCGGGGGGTGGGGGCGGGGAGTGGGGACGGTGAGTGGGGACGGTGAGTGGGGGCGGGGGGTGGGGGCGGGGGGTGGGGGCGGGGAGTCGGGGTGGGGGGTGGGGGCCGGGGGTGGGAAGTGGGGACGGGGAGTGGGGATTGGGGAGTGAGGAGTGGGGACGGTGAGTGGTGAGGGGGGAGTGGGGATGGGGTGTGGGGACGGTCAGTGGGGACGGTTATTGGGGGCGGGGAGTGGGGGCGGGGAGTGGGGGCGGGGAGTGGGGGCGGGGAGTGGGGACGGGGAGTGGGGACGGGGAGTGGGGACGGTGGGTGGGGACGGTGGGTGGGGACGGTGGGTGGGGACGGGGAGTGGGGACGGTGGGTGGGGATTGGGGAGTGGGGAGTGGGGACGGTGAGTGGTGAGGGGGGAGTGGGGACGGGGTGTGGGGACGGGGAGTGGGGACGGGGAGTGGGGACGGTGGGTGGGGAGTGGGGAGTGGGGACGGTGAGTGGTGAGGGGGGAGTGGGGACGGGGTGTGGGGACGGGGAGTGGGGACGGGGGGAGTGGGGAGGGGGGAGTGGGGATGGGGTGTGGGGACGGGGTGTGGGGACGGGGAGTGGGGACGGGGAGTGGGGACGGGGAGTGGGGACGGGGAGTGGGGGAGTGGGGACGGTGAGTGGGGACGGTGAGTGGGGACGGTGGAGTGGGGACGGTGGAGTGGGGACGGTGGAGTGGGGAGGGGGGAGTGTGGACGGGGGAGTGGGGACGGGGGAGTGGGGACGGGGGAGTGGGGAAGGGGGAGTGGGGACGGGGGAGTGGGTACGGGGGAGTGGGTACGGGGGGTGGGGACGGTGGGTGGGGACGGTGGGTGGGGAAGGGGGGGTGGGGACGAGGGAGTGGGAAAGGACGGTGAGTGGGGAGTGGGGACGGGGAATGGGGACGGGGAGTGGGGACGGGGAGTGGGGGCGGTTAGTGGGGGCGGTTAGTGGGGGCGGGGAGTGGGGGCGGGGAGTGGGGGCGGGGAGTGGGGGCGGGGAGTGGGGGCGGGGAGTGGGGGCGGGGAGTGGAGGCGGGGAGTGGAGGCGGGGAGTGGGGACGGGGGGGTGGGGACGGGGGGGTGGGGACGGGGGAGTGGGGACGGGGGAGTGGGGACGGGGGAGTGGGGAAGGGGGAGTGGGGAGGGGGAGTGGGGAGGGGGAGTGGGGAGGGGGAGTGGGGAGGGGGAGAGGGGAGGGGGAGAGGGGACGGGGAGAGGGCACGGGGAGAGGGGTCGGGGAGTGGGGGCGGGAAGTGAGCGCGGGGGGCGGGGGCGCGGGGTGGGGGCGGGGAGTGGGGACGGTGAGTGGGGACGGTGAGTGGGGACGGGGGGTGGGGGCGGGGGGTGGGGGCGGGGGGTGGGGGCGGGGAGTCGGGGTGGGGGGTGGGGGCCGGGGGTGGGAAGTGGGGACGGGGAGTGGGGATTGGGGAGTGAGGAGTGGAAACGGTGAGTGGTGAGGGGGGAGTGGGGATGGGGTGTGGGGACGGTTAGTGGGGACGGTTATTGGGGGCGGGGAGTGGGGGCGGGGAGTGGGGGCGGGGAGTGGGGGCGGGGAGTGGGGGCGGGGAGTGGGGACGGGGAGTGGGGACGGGGAGTGGGGACGGTGGGTGGGGACGGTGGGTGGGGACGGTGGGTGGGGACGGGGAGTGGGGACGGGGAGTGGGGACGGTGGGTGGGGATTGGGGAGTGGGGAGTGGGGACGGTGAGTGGTGAGGGGGGAGTGAGGACGGGGTGTGGGGACGGGGAGTGGGGACGGGGAGTGGGGACGGTGGGTGGGGAGTGGGGAGTGGGGACGGTGAGTGGTGAGGGGGGAGTGGGGACGGGGTGTGGGGACGGGGAGTGGGGACGGGGGGAGTGGGGAGGGGGGAGTGGGGATGGGGTGTGGGGACGGGGTGTGGGGACGGGGAGTGGGGACGGGGAGTGGGGACGGGGAGTGGGGGAGTGGGGACGGTGAGTGGGGACGGTGAGTGGGGACGGTGGAGTGGGGACGGTGGAGTGGGGACGGTGGAGTGGGGAGGGGGGAGTGTGGACGGGGGAGTGGGGACGGGGGAGTGGGGACGGGGGAGTGGGGACGGGGGAGTGGGGAAGGGGGAGTGGGGACGGGGGAGTGGGTACGGGGGAGTGGGTACGGGGGAGTGGGTACGGGGGGTGGGGACGGTGGGTGGGGACGGTGGGTGGGGAAGGGGGGGTGGGGACGAGGGAGTGGGAAAGGACGGTGAGTGGGGAGTGGGGACGGGGAATGGGGACGGGGAGTGGGGACGGGGAGTGGGGGCGGTTAGTGGGGGCGGTTAGTGGGGGCGGGGAGTGGGGGCGGGGAGTGGGGGCGGGGAGTGGGGGCGGGGAGTGGGGGCGGGGAGTGGGGGCGGGGAGTGGAGGCGGGGAGTGGAGGCGGGGAGTGGGGACGGGGGGGTGGGGACGGGGGGGTGGGGACGGGGGAGTGGGGACGGGGGAGTGGGGACGGGGGAGTGGGGAAGGGGGGGTGGGGAAGGGGGAGTGGGGAAGGGGGAGTGGGGAAGGGGGGGTGGGGATGGGGGAGTGGGGAAGGACGGTGAGTGGGGAGTGGGGACGGGGAATGGGGACGGGGAGTGGGGGCGGTTAGTGGGGGCGGTTAGTGGGGGCGGGGAGTGGGGGCGGGGAGTGGGGGCGGGGAGTGGGGGCGGGGAGTGGGGGCGGGGAGTGGGGACAGTTATTGGGGGCGGGGAGTGGGGACGGGGAGTGGGGACAGTTATTGGGGGCGGGGAGTGGGGACGGTGGGTGGGGACGGGAAGTGGGGACAGTGAGTCGTGAGTGGGGAGTGGGGAGTGGGGAGTGGGGAGTGGGGAAGGCGGGTGGGGACGGCGGGCGGGGACGGCGGGCGGGGACGGGGAGTGGGGAGGGGGGAGTGGGGAGGGGGGGAGTGGGGACGGTGGAGTGGGGACGGTGGAGTGGGAAGGGGGGTGGGGATGTTGGAGTGGGGAAGGGGGGGTGGGGATGGGGGAGAGGGGAAGGGGGTGTGGGGATGGGGGAGTGGGAAAGGACGGTGAGTGGGGAGTGGGGGCGGGGAGTGGGGGCGGGGAGTGGGGGCGGGGAGTGGGGGCGGGGAGTGGGGACGGTTAGTGGGGGCGGGGAGTGGGGCGGGGAGTGGGGGCGGGGAGTGGGGACGGTTATTGGGGGCGGGGAGTGGGGACGGTTAGTGGGGGCGGTTAGTGGGGGCGGGGAGTGGCTACGGGGAGTGGGGACGGGGAGTGACTACGGGGAGTGGGGACGGGGAGTGCGGGCGGGGAGTGCGGGCGGGGAGTGCGGGCGGGGAGTGCGGGCGGGGAGTGGAGACGGGGAGTGGGGACGGGGTGTGGGGACGGGGAGTGGGGGCGGTGAGTGGGGGCGGGGAGTGGGGGCGGGGAGTGGGGGCGGGGAGTGGGGGCGGGGAGTGGGGGCGGGGAGTGGGGGCGGGGAGTGGGGGCGGGGAGTGGGGGCGGGGAGTGGGGCGGGGAGTGGGGGCGGGGAGTGGGGGCGGGGAGTGGGGGCGGGGAGTGGGGGCGGGGAGTGGGGGCGGGGGGTGGGGGCGGGGGGTGGGGGCGGGGAGTGGGGAGTGGGGGCGGGGAGTGGGGAGTGGGGGCGGGGGGTGGGGACGGTGAGTGGTGAGTGGGGAGTGGGGACGGTGAGTGAGGAGGGGGGAGTGGGGACTGGGGAGTGGGGACTGGGGAGTGGGGACTGGGGAGTGGGGACGGAGAGTGGGGACGGAGAGTGGGGACGGTGAGTGGGGACGGTGAGTGGGGACGGTGAGTGGGGACGGGGAGTGGGGACGGGGAGTGGGGACGGGGAGTGGGGACGGTGAGTGGGGACGGGGAGTGGGGACGGGGAGTGGGGACGGGGAGTGGGAACGGGGAGTGGGAGCGGGGAGTGGGGACGGGGAGTGGGAGCGAGGAGTGGGGGCGGGGAGTGGGGACGGGGAGTGGGGACGGGGAGTGGGGATGGTGAGTGGCTACGGGGAGTGGGGTCGGGGATTGGGGACGGGGAGTGGGGACGGTTAGTGGTGAGTGGGGAGTGGGGACGGTGAGTGAGAAGGGGGGAGTGGGGATGGGGGGTGGGGACGGGGAGTGGGGACTGGGGAGTGGGGACTGGGGAGTGGGGACTGGGGACTGGGGAGTGGGGACTGGGGAGTGGGGACTGGGGAGTGGGGACTGGGGAGTGGGGACTGGGGAGTGGGGACGGGGAGTGGGGACGGGGAGTGGCTACGGGGAGTGGCTACGGGGAGTGGGGTCGGGGAGTGGGGTCGGGGAGTGGGGTCGGGGAGTGGGGGCGGGGAGTGGGGGCGGGGAGTGGGGGCGGGGAGTGGGGGCGGGGAGTGGGGGCGGGGAGTGGGAACGGGGAGAGGTGACGGGGAGAGGTGACGGGGAGCGGGGAAGGGGAGCGGGGACGGGCAGCGGGGAGTGGGGAGAGGGGACGGTGAGAGGGGACGGTGAGAGGGGACGGTGAGAGGGGACGGGGAGAGGGGACGGGGAGAGGGGACGGGGAGAGGGGACGGGGAGAGGGGACGGGGAGAGGGGACCGTTAGTGGGAACGGTTAGTGGGGGCGGGGAGTGGAGACGGTTATTGGGGGTGGGGAGTGGGGACGGGGGGTGGGGACGGGGGGTGCGGGCGGGGAGTGGGGAGTGGGGACATGGCGTGGGGACGGGGCGTGGGGACGGGGGGTGGGGACGGGGGGTGGGGAGGGTGAGTGGGGAGGGTGAGTGGGGAGGGTGAGTGGGGAGGGTGAGTGGGGAGGGTGAGTGGGGGCGGTGAGTGGGGACGGTGAGTGGTGAGGGGGGAGTGGGGACGGGGTGTGGGGACGGGGAGTGGGGACGGGGGGAGTGGGGAGGGGGGAGTGGGGATGGGGTGTGGGGACGGGGAGTGGGGACGGGGAGTGGGGACGGGGAGTGGGGACGGGGAGTGGGGAGGGGGGAGTGGGGACGGTGAGTGGGGACGGTGAGTGGGGACGGTGAGTGGGGACGGTGAGTGGGGACGGTGGAGTGGGGAGGGGGGAGTGGGGACGGTGGAGTGGGGAGGGGGGAGTGGGGAGGGGGGAGTGGGGACGGGGGAGTGGGGACGGGGGAGTGGGTACGGGGGAGTGGGTACGGGGGGTGGGGACGGTGGGTGGGGAAGGGGGGGTGGGGACGAGGGAGTGGGAAAGGACGGTGAGTGGGGAGTGGGGACGGGGAATGGGGACGGGGAGTGGGGACGGGGAGTGGGGGCGGTTAGTGGGGGCGGGGAGTGGGGGCGGGGAGTGGGGGCGGGGAGTGGGGGCGGGGAGTGGGGGCGGGGAGTGGGGGCGGGGAGTGGAGGCGGGGAGTGGAGGCGGGGAGTGGGGAGGGGGGAGTGGGGACGGGGGGGTGGGGACGGGGGAGTGGGGAAGGGGGGGTGGGGAAGGGGGAGTGGGGAAGGGGGAGTGGGGAAGGGGGGGTGGGGATGGGGGAGTGGGGAAGGACGGTGAGTGGGGAGTGGGGACGGGGAATGGGGACGGGGAGTGGGGGCGGGGAGTGGGGGCGGTTAGTGGGGGCGGTTAGTGGGGGCGGTTAGTGGGGGCGGGGAGTGGGGGCGGGGAGTGGGGGCGGGGAGTGGGGGCGGGGAGTGGGGGCGGGGAGTGGGGACAGTTATTGGGGGCGGGGAGTGGGGACGGGGAGTGGGGACAGTTATTGGGGGCGGGGAGTGGGGACGGTGGGTGGGGACGGGAAGTGGGGACAGTGAGACGTGAGTGGGGAGTGGGGAGTGGGGAGTGGGGAGTGGGGAAGGCGGGTGGGGACGGCGGGCGGGGACGGCGGGCGGGGACGGCGGGCGGGGACGGGGAGCGGGGACGGGGAGTGGTGAGTGGGGAGTGGGGAGTGGGGAGTGGGGACGGTGAGTGAGGAGGGGGGAGTGGGGACGGGGGGTGGGGACCGGGGAGTGGGGACTGGGGAGTGGGGACTGGGGAGTGGGGACTGGGGAGTGGGGACTGGGGAGTGGGGGCGGGGGAGTGGGGGCGGGGGAGTGGGGAGGGGGGAGTGGGGACGGTGGAGTGGGGACGGTGGAGTGGGGACGGTGGAGTGGGGACGGTGGAGTGGGGATGGTGGAGTGGGAAGGGGGGAGTGGGTACGGGGGGTGGGGATGGGGGAGTGGGGAAGGGGGGGTGGGGATGGGGGAGAGGGGAAGGGGGTGTGGGGATGGGGGAGTGGGAAAGGACGGTGAGTGGGGAGTGGGGGCGGGGAGTGGGGGCGGGGTGTGGGGGCGGGGAGTGGGGGCGGGGAGTGGGGGCGGGGAGTGGGGACGGTTAGTGGGGACGGTTAGTGGGGGCGGGGAGTGGGGCGGGGAGTGGGGGCGGGGAGTGGGGGCGGGGAGTGGGGACAGTTATTGGGGGCGGGGAGTGGGGACGGGGTTGGGGACAGTTATTGGGGGCGGGGAGTGGGGACGGTGGGTGGGGACGGGAAGTGGGGACAGTGAGACGTGAGTGGGGAGTGGGGAGTGGGGAGTGGGGAGTGGGGAAGGCGGGTGGGGACGGCGGGCGGGGACGGCGGGCGGGGACGGGGAGCGGGGACGGGGAGTGGTGAGTGGGGAGTGGGGAGTGGGGACGGTGAGTGAGGAGGGGGGAGTGGGGACGGGGGGTGGGGACTGGGGAGTGGGGACTGGGGAGTGGGGACTGGGGAGTGGGGACTGGGGAGTGGGGACTGGGGAGTGGGGGCGGGGAGTGGGGGCGGGGGAGTGGGGGCGGGGGAGTGGGGAGGGGGGAGTGGGGAGGGGGGAGTGGGGACGGTGGAGTGGGGACGGTGGAGTGGGGACGGTGGAGTGGGAAGGGGGAAGTGGGTACGGGGGGTGGGGATGGGGGAGTGGGGAAGGGGGGGTGGGGATGGGGGAGAGGGGAAGGGGGTGTGGGGATGGGGGAGTGGGAAAGGACGGTGAGTGGGGAGTGGGGGCGGGGAGTGGGGGCGGGGAGTGGGGGCGGGGAGTGGGGGCGGGGAGTGGGGACGGTTAGTGGGGACGGTTAGTGGGGGCGGGGAGTGGGGCGGGGAGTGGGGGCGGGGAGTGGGGACGGTTATTGGGGGCGGGGAGTGGGGACGGTTAGTGGGGGCGGGGAGTGGGGGCGGGGAGTGGGGGCGGGGAGTGGGGGCGGGGAGTGGGGGCGGGGAGTGGGGGCGGGGAGTGGGGGCGGGGAGAGGGGGCGGGGAGTGGGGGCGGGGAGAGGGGACGGGGAGTGGGGACGGGGAGAGGGGACGGGGAGTGGGGACGGGGAGTGAGGACGGGGAGTGGGGACGGGGAGTGGGGACGGGGAGTGGGGACGGGGAGTGGGGACAGTTATTGGGGGTGGGGAGTGGGGGCGGGTAGTGGGGCCGGGGAGTGGGGGCGGGGAGAGGTGACGGGGAGAGGGGACGGGGAGTGGGGACGGGGAGTGGGGACGGGGAGAGGGGACGGGGAGTGGGGACGGGGAGTGGGGACGGGGAGAGGGGACGGGGAGTGGGGACGGGGAGAGGGGACGGGGAGAGGGGACGGGGAGTGGGGACGGGGAGTGGGGACGGGGAGTGGGGACGGGGAGTGGGGACGGGGAGTGGGGACGGTTAGTGGGGGCGGGGAGTGGGGACGGTTAGTGGGGGCGGGGAGTGGGGGCGGTTAGTGGGGACGGGGAGTGGGGTCGGGGAGTGCGAACGGGGAGAGGGGACGGTTAGTGGGGGCGGGGAGTGGGGGCGGGGAGTGGGGGCGGGGAGTGGGGGCGGGGAGTGGGGACGGGGAGTGGGGGCGGGGAGTAGGGGGCGGGGAGTGGGGACGGGGAGTGGGGACGGGGGGTGCAGGCGGGGGGTGGGGAGTGGGAACGGGCCGTGGGGACGGGGGGTGGGGAGGGTGAGTGGGGAGGGGGAGTGGGGAGGGTGAGTGGCTACGGTGAGTGGCTGCGGGGATGTGCGGACGGTGAGTGGGGACGGTGAGTGGGGACGGAGAGTGGGGACGGAGAGTGGGGACGGAGAGTGGGGACAGAGAGTGGGGACGGTGAGTGGGGACGGAGAGTGGGGACGGTGAGTGGGGACGGTGAGTGGGGACGGTGAGTGGGGACGGTGAGTGGGGACGGTGAGTGGGGACGGTGAGTGGGGACGGGGAGTGGCTACGGGGAGTGGCTACGGGGAGTGGCTACGGGGAGTGGGGCCGGGGATTGGGGCCGGGGATTGGGGCCGGGGATTGGGGACAGGGAGTGGGGACAGGGAGTGGGGACAGGGAGTGGGGACAGGGAGTGGGGACAGGGAGTGGGGTCGGTTAGTGGGGACGGTTAGTGGGGGTGGGGAGTGGGGGCGGGGAGAGCGGACGGGGAGTGGGGACGGTGAGCGGGGACGGTGAGCGGCTACGGTGAGCGGCTACGGAGAGCGGCTACGGAGAGCGGGGACGGTTGCGGGGACGGCGAGCGGGGACGGCGAGCGGGGACGGCGAGCGGGGACGGCGAGCGGGGACGGGGCGCGGGGACGGGGAGCTGGGACGGGGCGCGGGGACGGCGAGCGGGGACGGGGCGCGGGGACGGCGAGCGGGGACGGCGAGCGGGGACGGCGAGCGGGGACGGCGAGCGGGGACGGGGCGCGGGGACGGGGAGCTGGGACGGGGCGCGGGGACGGCGAGCGGGGACGGGGCGCGGGGACGGTGCGCGGGGACGGGGCGCGGGGGGGGTGGGGTCGGCGGGTGGGGACGGGGGGTGGGGGCGGGGGGTGTGGATGGGGGGTGGGGACGGTGGGTGGGGATGGCGGGTGGGGACGGGGAGCGGGTGCGGGGAGCGGGGGCGGTTGGCGGGGACGGGAAGCGGTGACGGGGAGCGGGGACGGTGGGCGGGGAGCGGGGACGGGGAGTGGGGGCGTTTGTGGGGACGGGGAGTGGGGACAGGGAGTGGGGACAGGGAGTGGGGACAGGGAGTGGGGACAGGGAGTGGGGGCGGTTAGTGGGGGGGGTCAGTGGGGGGGGTCAGTGGGGGCGGTCAGTGGGGGCGGTCAGTGGGGGCGGTCAGTGGGGGCGGTCAGTGGGGGCGGTCAGTGGGGGCGGTTAGTGGGAGCGGTTAGTGGGGGCGGTTAGTGGGGGCGGGGAGCGGGGGCGGGGAGCGGGGACGGGGAGCGGCGACGGGGAGCGGCGACGGGGAGTGGGGGCGGGGAGCGGGGTCGCGGCGTGGGGACGGGGCGTGGGGACGGGGAGTGCGGACTGGGAGTGGGGACGGTGAGTGGGGACGGTGAGTGGGGACGGGGGGTGGGGACGGGGAGTGCGGACTGGGAGTGGGGACGGTGAGTGGGGACGGTGAGTGGGGACGGGGCGTGGGGACGGGGAGTGCGGACTGGGAGTGGGGACGGTGAGTGGGGACGGTGAGTGGGGACGGGGGGTGGGGACGGGGGGTGGGGACGGGGGTGGGGACGGGGAGTGGGGACGGTTAGTGGGGGCGGGGAGTGGGGGCGGGGAGTGGGGGCGGGGAGTGGGGGCGGGGAGTGGGGGCGGGGAGAGGGGACGGGGAGTGGGGACGGGGAGAGGGGACGGGGAGTGGGGACGGGGAGTGGGGACGGGGAGTGGGGACAGTTATTGGGGGTGGGGAGTGGGGGCGGGGAGTGGGGGCGGGGAGAGGTGATGGGGAGTGGTGACGGGGAGAGGGGACTGGGAGAGCGGACGGGGAGTGGGGACGGGGAGTGGGGACGGGGAGTGGGGACGGGGAGTGGGGACGGGGAGTGGGGACCGTTAGTGGGAACGGTTAGTGGGAACGGTTAGTGGGGGCGGGGAGTGGGGACGGTTATTGGGGGCGGGGAGTGGGGACGGGGAGAGGGGGCGGGAAGTGGGGGCGGGAAGTGGGGGCGGGGAGTGGGGGCGGGGAGTGGGGGCGGGGAGTGGGGGCGGGGAGTGGGGGCGGGGAGTGGGGGCGGGGAGTGGGGACCGTTAGTGGGGGCGGGGAGTGGGGACGGTTATTGGGGACGGGGAGTGGGGACAGGGGGTGCAGGCGGGGGGTGGGGAGTGGGAACGGGCCGTGGGGACGGGGGGTGGGGAGGGGGAGTGGGGAGGGTGAGTGGCTATGGTGAGTGGCTACGGTGAGTGGCTACGGGGATGTGCGGACGGGGAGTGGGGACGGGGAGTGGGGACGGGGAGTGGGGACGGGGAGTGGGGACGGGGAGTGGGGACGGAGAGTGGGGACGGAGAGTGGGGACGGTGAGTGGGGACGGTGAGCGGCTACGGTGAGCGGCTACGGAGAGCGGGGACGGCGAGCGGGGACGGTTGCGGGGACGGGGAGCGGGGACGGGGAGCGGGGGTGGGGAGTGGGGGCGGGGAGTGGGGACGGGGAGAGCGGACGGGGAGTGGGGACGGTGAGCGGCTACGGTGAGCGGCTACGGAGAGCGGGGACGGCGAGCGGGGACGGTTGCGGGGACGGTTGCGGGGACGGGGAGCGGGGACGGGGAGCGGGGACGGGGAGCGGGGACGGGGAGCGAGGACGGGGAGCGGGGACGGCGAGCGGGGACGGCGAGCGGGGACGGCGAGCGGGGACGGCGAGCGGGGACGGGGCGCGGGGACGGGGCGCAGGGACGGGGAGCTGGGATGGGGCGCGGGGACGGCGAGCGGGGACGGGGCGCGGGGACGGCGCGCGGGGACGGGGGGTGGGGGCGGGGGGTGGGGACGGGGGTTGGGGACGGCGGGTGGGGACGGGGGGTGGGGACGGCGGGTGGGGACGGGGAGCGGGGGCGGGGAGCGGGGGCGGTGGGCGGGGACGGGAAGCGGTGACGGGGAGCGGGGACGGTGGGCGGGGAGAGGGGACGGGGAGTGGGGGCGTTAGTGGGGACGGGGAGTGGGGACAGGGAGTGGGGGGCGGTTAGTGGGGGCGGTTAGTGGGGGCGGGGAGCGGGGGCGGGGAGCGGGGACGGGGAGCTGGGACGGGGAGCTGGGACGGGGAGCTGGGACGGGGAGCTGGGACGGGGAGCTGGGACGGTTATTGGGGACGGGGAGCGGCGACGGGGAGCGGGGGCGGGGTGCGGGGTCGCGGCGTGGGGACGGGGCGTGGTGGTGGTGTTGGAGTGGGGTTGTGGTGGTGTTGGACTGGGGTGGTGGTGGTCTTGGAGTGGGGTGGTGGTGGTCTTGGAGTGGGGTGGTGGTGGTCTTGGAGTGGGGTGGTGGTGGTCTTGGAGTGGGGTGGTGGTGGTCTTGGAGAGGGGTGGTGGTGGTCTTGGAGTGGGGTGGTGGTGGTCTTGGAGTGGGGTGGTGGTGGTCTTGGAGTGGGGTGGTGGTGGTGTTGGAGTGGGGTGGTGGTGTTGGAGTGGGGTGGTGGTGTTGGAGTGGGGTGGTGGTGGTGTTGGAGTGGGGTGGTGTTGTTGGAGTGGGGTGGTGGTGGTGTTGGAGTGTGGTGGTGGTGGTGTTGGAGTGGGGTGGTGGTGGTGTTGGAGTGGGGTGGTGGTGGTGTTGGAGTGGGGTGGTGGTGGTGTTGGAGTGGGGTGGTGGTGGTGTTGGAGTGGGGTGGTGGTGGTGTTGGAGTGTGGTGGTGGTGGTGTTGGAGTGGGGTGGTGGTGGTGTTGGAGTGGGGTGGTGTTGTTGGAGTGGGGTGGTGGTGGTGTTGGAGTGGGGTGGTGGTGTTGGAGTGGGGTGGTGGTGGTGTCGGAGTGGGGTGGTGGTGGTGTTGGAGTGGGGTGGTGGTGGTGTTGGAGTGGGGTGGTGGTGGTGTTGGAGTGGGGTGGTGGTGGTGTTGGAGTGGGGTGGTGGTGGTGGTGGAGTGGGGTGGTGGTGGTCTTGGAGTGGGGTGGTGGTGGTGTTGGAGTGGGGTGGTGGTGGTGTTGGAGTGGGGTGGTGGTGGTGTTGGAGTGGGGTGGTGGTGGTGTTGAAGTGGGTGGTGGTGGTGTTGGAGTGTGGTGGTGGTGGTGTTGGAGTGGGGTGGTGGTGGTGTTGGAGTGGGGTGGTGGTGGTGTTGGAGTGTGGTGGTGGTGGTGTTGGAGTGTGGTGGTGGTGGTGTTGGAGTGGGGTGGTGGTGGTGTTGGAGTGGGGTGGTGGTGGTGTTGGAGTGGGGTGGTGGTGGTGTTGGAGTGGGGTGGTGGTGGTGTTGGAGTGGGGTGGTGGTGGTGTTGGGGTGGGGTGGTGGTGATGTTGGAGTGGGGTGGTGGTGGTGTTGGAGTGGGGTGGTGGTGGTGTTGGAGTGGGGTGGTGGTGGTGTTGGAGTGGGGTGGTGGTGGTGTTGGAGTGGGGTGGTGGTGGTGTTGGAGTGGGGTGGTGGTGGTGTTGGAGTGGGGTGGTGGTGGTGTTGGAGTGGGGTGGTGGTGGTGTTGGAGTGGGGTGGTGGTGGTGTTGGAGTGGGGTGGTGGTGGTGTTGGAGTGGGGTGGTGGTGGTGTTGGAGTGGGGTGGTGGTGGTGTTGGAGTGGGGTGGTGGTGGTGTTGGAGTGGGGTGGTGGTGGTGTTGGAGTGGGGTGGTGGTGGTGTTGGAGTGGGGTGGTGGTGGTGTTGGAGTGGGGTGGTGGTGGTGTTGGAGTGGGGTGGTGGTGGTGTTGGAGTGGGGTGGTGGTGGTGTTGGAGTGGGGTGGTGGTGGTGTTGGAGTGGGGTGGTGGTGGTGTTGGAGTGGGGTGGTGGTGGTGTTGGAGTGGGGTGGTGGTGGTGTTGGAGTGGGGTGGTGGTGGTGTTGGAGTGGGGTGGTGGTGGTGTTGGAGTGTGGTGGTGGTGGTGTTGGAGTGGGGTGGTGGTGGTGTTGGAGTGGGGTGGTGTTGTTGGAGTGGGGTGGTGGTGGTGTTGGAGTGGGGTGGTGGTGTTGGAGTGGGGTGGTGGTGGTGTTGGAGTGGGGTGGTGGTGTTGGAGTGGGGTGGTGGTGTTGGAGTGGGTGGTGGTGGTGTTGGAGTGGGGTGGTGCTGGTGTTGGAGTGGGGTGGTGGTGTTGGAGTGGGGTGGTGGTGGTGTTGGAGTGGGGGGGTGGTGGTGTTGGAGTGGGGTGGTGGTGGTGTTGGAGTGGGGTGGTGGTGGTGTTGGAGTGTGGTGGTGGTGGTGTTGGAGTGGGGTGGTGGTGGTGTTGGAGTGGGGTGGTGTTGTTGGAGTGGGGTGGTGGTGGTGTTGGAGTGGGGTGGTGTTGTTGGAGTGGGGTGGTGGTGGTGTAGGAGTGGGGTGGTGGTGTTGGAGTGGGGTGGTGGTGTTGGAGTGGGTTGGTGGTGGTGTTGGAGTGGGGTGGTGGTGGTGTTGGAGTGGGGTGGTGGTGGTGTTGGAGTGGGGTGGTGGTGGTGTTGGAGTGGGGTGGTGGTGGTGTTGGAGTGGGGTGGTGGTGGTGTTGGAGTGGGGTGGTGGTGGTGTTGGAGTGGGGTGGTGGTGGTGTTGGAGTGGGGTGGTGGTGGTGTTGGGTGGGGTGGTGGTGGTGTTGGAGTGGGGTGGTGGTGGTGTTGGAGTGGGGTGGTGGTGGTGTTGGAGTGGGGTGGTGGTGGTGTTGGAGTGGGGTGGTGGTGGTGTTGGAGTGGGGTGGTGGTGGTGGTGGAGTGGGGTGGTGGTGGTCTTGGAGTGGGGTGGTGGTGGTGTTGGAGTGGGGTGGTGGTGGTGTTGGAGTGGGGTGGTGGTGGTGTTGGAGTGGGGTGGTGGTGGTGTTGGAGTGGGGTGGTGGTGGTGTTGGAGTGGGGTGGTGGTGGTGTTGGAGTGGGGTGGTGGTGGTGTTGGAGTGGGGGGGGTGGTGTTGGAGTGGGGTGGTGGTGGTGTTGGAGTGGGGTGGTGGTGGTGTTGGAGTGGGGTGGTGGTGGTGTTGGAGTGGGGTGGTGGTGGTGTTGGAGTGGGGTGGTGGTGGTGTTGGAGTGTGGTGGTGGTGGTGTTGGAGTGGGTGGTGGTGGTGTTGGAGTGGGGTGGTGTGTTGGAGTGGGGTGGTGGTGGTGTTGGAGTGGGGTGGTGGTGTTGGAGTGGGGTGGTGGTGGTGTTGGAGTGGGGTGGTGGTGTTGGAGTGGGGTGGTGGTGTTGGAGTGGGTGGTGGTGGTGTTGGAGTGGGGTGGTGCTGGTGTTGGAGTGGGGTGGTGGTGTTGGAGTGGGGTGGTGGTGGTGTTGGAGTGGGGGGGTGGTGGTGTTGGAGTGGGGTGGTGGTGGTGTTGGAGTGGGGTGGTGGTGGTGTTGGAGTGTGGTGGTGGTGGTGTTGGAGTGGGGTGGTGGTGGTGTTGGAGTGGGGTGGTGTTGTTGGAGTGGGGTGGTGGTGGTGTTGGAGTGGGGTGGTGGTTGTGTTGGAGTGGGGTGGTGGTGGTGGTGGAGTGGGGTGGTGGTGGTCTTGGAGTGGGGTGGTGGTGGTGTTGGAGTGGGGTGGTGGTGGTGTTGGAGTGGGGTGGTGGTGGTGTTGGAGTGGGGTGGTGGTGGTGTTGGAGTGTGGTGGTGGTGGTGTTGGAGTGGGGTGGTGGTGGTGTTGGAGTGGGGTGGTGGTTGTGTTGGAGTGGGGTGGTGGTGGTGGTGGAGTGGGGTGGTGGTGGTCTTGGAGTGGGGTGGTGGTGGTGTTGGAGTGGGGTGGTGGTGGTGTTGGAGTGGGGTGGTGGTGGTGTTGGAGTGGGGTGGTGGTGGTGTTGGAGTGGGGTGGTGGTGGTGTTGGAGTGGGGTGGTGGTGGTGTTGGAGTGGGGTGGTGGTGGTGTTGGAGTGGGGGGGTGGTGTTGGAGTGGGGTGGTGGTGGTGTTGGAGTGGGGTGGTGGTGGTGTTGGAGTGGGGTGGTGGTGGTGTTGGAGTGGGGTGGTGGTGGTGTTGGAGTGGGGTGGTGGTGGTGTTGGAGTGTGGTGGTGGTGGTGTTGGAGTGGGGTGGTGGTGGTGTTGGAGTGGGGTGGTGTTGTTGGAGTGGGGTGGTGGTGGTGTTGGAGTGGGGTGGTGGTGTTGGAGTGGGGTGGTGGTGGTGTTGGAGTGGGGTGGTGGTGTTGGAGTGGGGTGGTGGTGTTGGAGTGGGTTGGTGGTGGTGTTGGAGTGGGGTGGTGCTGGTGTTGGAGTGGGGTGGTGGTGTTGGAGTGGGGTGGTGGTGGTGTTGGAGTGGGGGGGTGGTGGTGTTGGAGTGGGGTGGTGGTGGTGTTGGAGTGGGGTGGTGGTGGTGTTGGAGTGTGGTGGTGGTGGTGTTGGAGTGGGGTGGTGGTGGTGTTGGAGTGGGGTGGTGTTGTTGGAGTGGGGTGGTGGTGGTGTTGGAGTGGGGTGGTGTTGTTGGAGTGGGGTGGTGGTGGTGTAGGAGTGGGGTGGTGGTGTTGGAGTGGGGTGGTGGTGTTGGAGTGGGTTGGTGGTGGTGTTGGAGTGGGGTGGTGGTGGTGTTGGAGTGGGGTGGTGGTGGTGTTGGAGTGGGGTGGTGGTGGTGTTGGAGTGGGGTGGTGGTGGTGTTGGAGTGGGGTGGTGGTGGTGTTGGAGTGGGGTGGTGGTGGTGTTGGAGTGGGGTGGTGGTGGTGTTGGAGTGGGGTGGTGGTGGTGTTGGAGTGGGGTGGTGGTGGTGTTGGAGTGGGGTGGTGGTGGTGTTGGAGTGGGGTGGTGGTGGTGTTGGAGTGGGGTGGTGGTGGTGTTGGAGTGGGGTGGTGGTGGTGTTGGAGTGGGGTGGTGGTGGTGTTGGAGTGGGGTGGTGGTGGTGTTGGAGTGGGGTGGTGGTGGTGTTGGAGTGGGGTGGTGGTGGTGTTGGAGTGGGGTGGTGGTGGTGTTGGAGTGGGGTGGTGGTGGTGTTGGAGTGGGGGGGTGGTGTTGGAGTGGGGTGGTGGTGGTGTTGGAGTGGGGTGGTGGTGGTGTTGGAGTGGGGTGGTGGTGGTGTTGGAGTGGGGTGGTGGTGGTGTTGGAGTGTGGTGGTGGTGGTGTTGGAGTGGGGTGGTGGTGTTGGAGTGGGGTGGTGGTGGTGTTGGAGTGGGGTGGTGGTGGTGTTGGAGTGGGGTGGTGGTGGTGTTGGAGTGGGGTGGTGGTGGTGTTGGAGTGTGGTGGTGGTGGTGTTGGAGTGGGGTGGTGGTGGTGTTGGAGTGGGGTGGTGTTGTTGGAGTGGGGTGGTGGTGGTGTTGGAGTGGGGTGGTGGTGTTGGAGTGGGGTGGTGGTGGTGTCGGAGTGGGGTGGTGGTGGTGTTGGAGTGGGGTGGTGGTGGTGTTGGAGTGGGGTGGTGGTGGTGTTGGAGTGGGGTGGTGGTGGTGTTGGAGTGGGGTGGTGGTGGTGGTGGAGTGGGGTGGTGGTGGTCTTGGAGTGGGGTGGTGGTGGTGTTGGAGTGGGGTGGTGGTGGTGTTGGAGTGGGGTGGTGGTGGTGTTGGAGTGGGGTGGTGGTGGTGTTGAAGTGGGGTGGTGGTGGTGTTGGAGTGTGGTGGTGGTGGTGTTGGAGTGGGGTGGTGGTGGTGTTGGAGTGGGGTGGTGGTGGTGTTGGAGTGTGGTGGTGGTGGTGTTGGAGTGTGGTGGTGGTGGTGTTGGAGTGGGGTGGTGGTGGTGTTGGAGTGGGGTGGTGGTGGTGTTGGAGTGGGGTGGTGGTGGTGTTGGAGTGGGGTGGTGGTGGTGTTGGAGTGGGGTGGTGGTGGTGTTGGGGTGGGGTGGTGGTGATGTTGGAGTGGGGTGGTGGTGGTGTTGGAGTGGGGTGGTGGTGGTGTTGGAGTGGGGTGGTGGTGGTGTTGGAGTGGGGTGGTGGTGGTGTTGGAGTGGGGTGGTGGTGGTGTTGGAGTGGGGTGGTGGTGGTGTTGGAATGGGGTGGTGGTGGTGTTGGAGTGGGGTGGTGGTGGTGTTGGAGTGGGGTGGTGCTGGTGTTGGAGTGGGGTGGTGGTGGTGTTGGAGTGGGGTGGTGGTGGTGTTGGAGTGGGGTGGTGGTGGTGTTGGAGTGGGGTGGTGGTGGTGTTGGAGTGGGGTGGTGGTGGTGTTGGAGTGGGGTGGTGGTGGTGTTGGAATGGGGTGGTGGTGGTGTTGGAGTGGGGTGGTGGTGGTGTTGGAGTGGGGTGGTGCTGGTGTTGGAGTGGGGTGGTGGTGGTGTTGGAGTGGGGTGGTGGTGGTGTTGGAGTGGGGTGGTGGTGGTGTTGGAGTGGGGTGGTGGTGGTGTTGGAGTGGGGTGGTGGTGGTGTTGGAGTGTGGTGGTGGTGGTGTTGGAGTGGGGTGGTGGTGGTGTTGGAGTGGGGTGGTGTTGTTGGAGTGGGGTGGTGGTGGTGTTGGAGTGGGGTGGTGGTGTTGGAGTGGGGTGGTGGTGGTGTTGGAGTGGGGTGGTGGTGTTGGAGTGGGGTGGTGGTGTTGGAGTGGGTTGGTGGTGGTGTTGGAGTGGGGTGGTGCTGGTGTTGGAGTGGGGTGGTGGTGTTGGAGTGGGGTGGTGGTGGTGTTGGAGTGGGGGGGTGGTGGTGTTGGAGTGGGGTGGTGGTGGTGTTGGAGTGGGGTGGTGGTGGTGTTGGAGTGTGGTGGTGGTGGTGTTGGAGTGGGGTGGTGGTGGTGTTGGAGTGGGGTGGTGTTGTTGGAGTGGGGTGGTGGTGGTGTTGGAGTGGGGTGGTGTTGTTGGAGTGGGGTGGTGGTGGTGTAGGAGTGGGGTGGTGGTGTTGGAGTGGGGTGGTGGTGTTGGAGTGGGTTGGTGGTGGTGTTGGAGTGGGGTGGTGGTGGTGTTGGAGTGGGGTGGTGGTGGTGTTGGAGTGGGGTGGTGGTGGTGTCGGAGTGGGGTGGTGGTGGTGTTGGAGTGGGGTGGTGGTGGTGTTGGAGTGGGGTGGTGGTGGTGTTGGAGTGGGGTGGTGGTGGTGTTGGAGTGGGGTGGTGGTGGTGTTGGAGTGGGGTGGTGGTGGTGTTGGAGTGGGGTGGTGGTGGTGTTGGAGTGGGGTGGTGGTGGTGTTGGAGTGGGGTGGTGGTGGTGGTGGAGTGGGGTGGTGGTGGTCTTGGAGTGGGGTGGTGGTGGTGTTGGAGTGGGGTGGTGGTGGTGTTGGAGTGGGGTGGTGGTGGTGTTGGAGTGGGGTGGTGGTGGTGTTGAAGTGGGGTGGTGGTGGTGTTGGAGTGTGGTGGTGGTGGTGTTGGAGTGGGGTGGTGGTGGTGTTGGAGTGGGGTGGTGGTGGTGTTGGAGTGTGGTGGTGGTGGTGTTGGAGTGTGGTGGTGGTGGTGTTGGAGTGGGGTGGTGGTGGTGTTGGAGTGGGGTGGTGGTGGTGTTGGAGTGGGGTGGTGGTGGTGTTGGAGTGGGGTGGTGGTGGTGTTGGAGTGGGGTGGTGGTGGTGTTGGGGTGGGGTGGTGGTGATGTTGGAGTGGGGTGGTGGTGGTGTTGGAGTGGGGTGGTGGTGGTGTTGGAGTGGGGTGGTGGTGGTGTTGGAGTGGGGTGGTGGTGGTGTTGGAGTGGGGTGGTGGTGGTGTTGGAGTGGGGTGGTGGTGGTGTTGGAATGGGGTGGTGGTGGTGTTGGAGTGGGGTGGTGGTGGTGTTGGAGTGGGGTGGTGCTGGTGTTGGAGTGGGGTGGTGGTGGTGTTGGAGTGGGGTGGTGGTGGTGTTGGAGTGGGGTGGTGGTGGTGTTGGAGTGGGGTGGTGGTGGTGTTGGAGTGGGGTGGTGGTGGTGTTGGAGTGGGGTGGTGGTGGTGTTGGAATGGGGTGGTGGTGGTGTTGGAGTGGGGTGGTGGTGGTGTTGGAGTGGGGTGGTGCTGGTGTTGGAGTGGGGTGGTGGTGGTGTTGGAGTGGGGTGGTGGTGGTGTTGGAGTGGGGTGGTGGTGGTGTTGGAGTGGGGTGGTGGTGGTGTTGGAGTGGGGTGGTGGTGGTGTTGGAGTGGGGTGGTGGTGGTGTTGGAGTGTGGTGGTGGTGGTGTTGGAGTGGGGTGGTGGTGGTGTTGGAGTGGGGTGGTGTTGTTGGAGTGGGGTGGTGGTGGTGTTGGAGTGGGGTGGTGGTGTTGGAGTGGGGTGGTGGTGGTGTTGGAGTGGGGTGGTGGTGTTGGAGTGGGGTGGTGGTGTTGGAGTGGGTTGGTGGTGGTGTTGGAGTGGGGTGGTGTGGTGTTGGAGTGGGGTGGTGGTGTTGGAGTGGGGTGGTGGTGGTGTTGGAGTGGGGGGGTGGTGGTGTTGGAGTGGGGTGGTGGTGGTGTTGGAGTGGGGTGGTGGTGGTGTTGGAGTGTGGTGGTGGTGGTGTTGGAGTGGGGTGGTGGTGGTGTTGGAGTGGGGTGGTGTTGTTGGAGTGGGGTGGTGGTGGTGTTGGAGTGGGGTGGTGTTGTTGGAGTGGGGTGGTGGTGGTGTAGGAGTGGGGTGGTGGTGTTGGAGTGGGGTGGTGGTGTTGGAGTGGGTTGGTGGTGGTGTTGGAGTGGGGTGGTGGTGGTGTTGGAGTGGGGTGGTGGTGGTGTTGGAGTGGGGTGGTGGTGGTGTTGGAGTGGGGTGGTGGTGGTGTTGGAGTGGGGTGGTGGTGGTGTTGGAGTGGGGTGGTGGTGGTGTTGGAGTGGGGTGGTGGTGGTGTTGGAGTGGGGTGGTGGTGGTGTTGGAGTGGGGTGGTGGTGGTGTTGGAGTGGGGTGGTGGTGGTGTTGGAGTGGGGTGGTGGTGGTGTTGGAGTGGGGTGGTGGTGGTGTTGGAGTGGGGTGGTGGTTGTGTTGGAGTGGGGTGGTGGTGGTGGTGGAGTGGGGTGGTGGTGGTCTTGGAGTGGGGTGGTGGTGGTGTTGGAGTGGGGTGGTGGTGGTGTTGGAGTGGGGTGGTGGTGGTGTTGGAGTGGGGTGGTGGTGGTGTTGGAGTGGGGTGGTGGTGGTGTTGGAGTGGGGTGGTGGTGGTGTTGGAGTGGGGTGGTGGTGGTGTTGGAGTGGGGGGGTGGTGTTGGAGTGGGGTGGTGGTGGTGTTGGAGTGTGGTGGTGGTGGTGTTGGAAGGGGTGGTGGTGGTGTTGGAGTGGGGTGGTGGTGGTGTTGGAGTGTGGTGGTGGTGGTGTTGGAGTGTGGTGGTGGTGGTGTTGGAGTGGGGTGGTGGTGGTGTTGGAGTGGGGTGGTGGTGGTGTTGGAGTGGGGTGGTGGTGGTGTTGGAGTGGGGTGGTGGTGGTGTTGGAGTGGGGTGGTGGTGGTGTTGGAGTGGGGTGGTGGTGGTGTTGGAGAGGGGTGGTGGTGGTGTTGGAGTGGGGTGGTGTGGTGTTGGAGTGGGGTGGTGGTGGTGTTGGAGTGGGGTGGTGGTGGTGTTGGAGTGGGGTGGTGGTGGTGTTGGGGTGGGGTGGTGGTGGTGTTGGAGTGGGGTGGTGGTGGTGTTGGAGTGGGGTGGTGGTGGTGTTGGAGTGGGATGGTGGTGGTGTTGGAGTGGGGTGGTGGTGGTGTTGGAGTGGGGTGGTGGTGGTGGTGGAGTGGGGTGGTGTTGGAGTGGTGTGTTGGTGGTGTTGGAGTGGGGTGGTGGTGGTGTTGGAGTGGGGTGGTGGTGTTGGAGTGGGGTGGTGGTGGTGTTGGAGTGGGGTGGTGGTGGTGTTGGGGTGGGGTGGTGGTGGTGTTGGAGTGGGGTGGTGGTGGTGGTGGAGTGGGGTGGTGGTGGTGTTGGAGAGTGGTGGTGGTGGTGTTGGAGTGGGGTGGTGGTGGTGTTGGAGTGGGGTGGTGATGGTGTTGGGGTGGGGTGGTGGTGATGTTGGAGTGGGGTGGTGGTGGTGTTGGAGTGGGGGGGTGGTGGTGTTGGAGTGGGGTGGTGGTGGTGTTGGAGTGGGGTGGTGGTGGTGTTGGGGTGGGGTGGTGGTGGTGTTGGAGTGGGGTGGTGGTGGTGGTGGAGTGGGGTGGTGGTGGTGTTGGAGTGTGGTGGTGGTGTTGGAGTGGGGTGGTGGTGGTGTTGGGGTGGGGTGGTGGTGGTGTTGGGGTGGGGTGGTGGTGGTGTTGGAGTGGGGTGGTGGTGGTTTGGTGTGGGGTGGTGGTGGTGTTGGAGTGGGGTGGTGGTGGTGTTGGAGTGGGGTGGTGGTGGTGTTGGAGTGGGGTGGTGGTGGTGTTGGAGTGGGGTGGTGGTGGTGTTGGAGTGGGGTGGTGGTGGTGTTGGAGTGGGGTGGTGGTGGTGTTGGAGTGGGGTGGTGGTGGTGTTGGAGTGTGGTGGTGGTGTTGTTGGAGTGGGGTGGTGGTGGTGTTGGAGTGGGGTGGTGGTGGTGTTGGAGTGGGGTGGTGGTGTTGGAGTGGGGTGGTGGTGTTGGAGTGTGGTGGTGGTGTTGGAGTGTGGTGGTGATGGTGTTGGAGTGGGGTGGTGGTGGTGTTGGAGTGGGGTGGTGGTGTTGGAGTGTGGTGGTGGTGTTGGAGTGGGGTGGTTGTGGTGTTGGAGTGGGGTGGTGGTGGTGTTGGAGTGGGGTGGTGGTGGTGTTGGAGTGGGGTGGTGGTGGTGTTGGAGTGGGGTGGTGGTGGTGTTGGAGTGGGGTGGTGGTGGTGTTGGAGTGGGGTGGTGGTGGTGTTGGAGTGGGGTGGTGGTGGTGTTGGAGTGGGTGGTGGTGTGTTGGAGTGGGGTGGTGGTGGTGTTGGAGTGGGGTGGTGGTGGTGTTGGAGTGGGGTGGTGGTGGTGTTGGAGTGGGGTGGTGGTGGTGTTGGAGTGGGGTGGTGGTGTTGGAGTGGGTGGTGGTGGTGTTGGAGTGTGGTGGTGGTGTTGGAGTGGGGTGGTGGTGGTGTTGGAGTGGGGTGGTGGTGGTGTTGGAGTGGGGTGGTGGTGGTGTTGGAGTGGGGTGGTGGTGGTGTTGGAGTGGGGTGGTGGTGGTGTTGGAGTGGGTGGTGGTGGTGTTGGAGTGGGGTGGTGGTGGTGTTGGAGTGGGGTGGGGTGGTGGTGTTGGAGTGGGGTGGTGGTGGTGTTGGAGTGGGGTGGTGGTGGTGTTGGAGTGGGGTGGTGGTGTTGGAGTGGGGTGGTGGTGGTGTTGGAGTGGGGTGGTGGTGTTGGAGTGGGGTGGTGGTGGTGTTGGAGTGGGGTGGTGGTGGTGGTGGAGTGGGGTGGTGGTGGTGTTGGAGTGGGGTGGTGGTGGTGTTGGAGTGGGGTGGTGGTGTTGGAGTGGGGTGGTGGTGGTGTTGGAGTGGGGTGGTGGTGGTGTTGGAGTGGGGTGGTGGTGGTGTTGGAGTGGGGTGGTGGTGTTGGAGTGGGGTGGTGGTGGTGTTGGAGTGGGGGTGGTGGTGTTGGAGTGGGGTGGT
This sequence comes from Heterodontus francisci, assembly GCF_036365525.1. NCBI lineage: Eukaryota > Metazoa > Chordata > Chondrichthyes > Heterodontiformes > Heterodontidae > Heterodontus > Heterodontus francisci. The sequence continues at coordinate 73,633 of NW_027142135.1, forward strand.
GGTGGTGTTGGAGTGGGGTGGTGGTGGTGTTGGAGTGGGGTGGTGGTGTGGGTGGTTGGAGTGGGGTGGTGGTGGTGTTGGAGTGGGGTGGTGGTGGTGTTGGAGTGGGGTGGTGGTGGTGGTGGGTGGGTGGTGGTGGTGTGGGGTGGTGGTGGTGTTGGAGTGGGGTGGTGGTGGTGTTGGAGTGGGGTGGTGGTGGTGTTGGAGTGGGGTGGTGGTGGTGTTGGGTGTGGGGTGGTGGTGGTGTTGGGTGGGGTGGTGGTGGTGTTGGAGTGGGGTGGTGGTGGTGTGGGTGGGGTGGTGGTGGTGGTGGTGGTGTGGGGTGGTGGTGGTGTTGGAGTGGGGGTGGTGGTGGTGGTGGGTGGGGTGGTGGTGGTGTTGGAGTGGGTGGTGGTGGTGTGGAGTGGGGTGGTGGTGGTGTTGGAGTGGGGTGGTGGTGGTGTTGGAGTGGGGTGGTGGTGGTGTTGGAGTGGGGTGGTGGTGGTGTTGGAGTGGGGTGGGTGGTGGTGTTGGAGTGGGGTGGTGGTGGTGTTGGAGTGGGGTGGTGGTGGTGTTGGAGTGGGGGTGGTGGTGTTGGAGTGGTGGTGGTGTTGGAGTGGGTGGTGGTGGTGGAGTGGGGTGGTGGTGGTGTGGAGTGGGGTGGTGGTGTGTTGGAGTGGGGTGGTGGTGGTGTTGGAGTGGGGTGGTGGTGTTGGAGTGGGGTGGTGTGGTGTTGGAGTGGGGTGGTGGTGGTGTTGGAGTGGGGTGGTGGTGGTGTTGGAGGGGTGGGGTGGTGGTGGTGTTGGAGTGTGGTGGTGGTGTTGGAGTGTGGGTGGTGGTGTTGGAGTGGGGTGGTGGTGGTGTTGGGGTGGGGTGGTGGTGGTGTTGGGTGGGGTGGTGGTGGTGTTGGAGTGGGGTGGTGGTGGTGTTGGTGTGGGGTGGTGGTGGTGTTGGAGTGGGGTGGTGGTGGTGTTGGAGTGGGGTGGGGTGGTGTGTTGGTGTGGGGTGGTGGTGTGGAGTGGGGTGGTGGTGGTGTTGGGTGGGGTGGGGGTTGGGTGGGGTGGTGGTGTTGGAGTGGGGGTGGTGGTGTTGGAGTGGGGTGGTGGTGGTGTTGGAGTGGGGTGGTGGTGGTGTTGGAGTGTGGTGGTGGTGGTGTTGGAGTGGGGTGGTGGTGGTGTTGGAGTGGGGTGGTGGTGGTGTTGGAGTGGGGTGGTGGTGGTGTTGGAGTGGGGTGGTGGTGGTGTTGGAGTGGGGTGGTGGTGGTGTTGGAGTGGGGTGGTGGTGTGTTGGAGTGGGGTGGTGGTGGTGTTGGAGTGGGGTGGTGGTGGTGTTGGAGTGGGGTGGTGGTGGTGTGGAGTGGGGGGTGGTGGTGTTGGAGTGGGGTGGTGGTGGTGTTGGAGTGGGGTGGTGGTGGTGTTGGGTGGGGTGGTGGTGGTGTTGGAGTGGGGTGGTGGTGGTGTTGGAGTGGGGTGGTGGTGGTGTTGGAGTGGGGTGGTGGTGGTGTGGAGTGGGGTGGTGGTGGTGTTGGAGTGGGGTGGTGGTGGTGGTGGAGTGGGGTGGTGGTGGTGTTGGAGTGGGGTGGTGGTGTTGGAGTGGGGTGGTGGTGGTGTTGGAGTGGGGTGGTGGTGTTGGAGTGGGGTGGTGGTGGTGTTGGAGTGGGGTGGTGGTGGTGTTGGAGTGGGGTGGTGGTGGTGTTGGAGTGGGTGGTGGTGGTGTTGGAGTGGGGTGGTGGTGGTGTTGGAGTGGGGTGGTGGTGGTGTTGGAGTGGGGTGGTGGTGGTGTTGGAGTGGGGTGGTGGTGGTGTTGGAGTGGGGTGGTGTGGTGTTGGAGTGGGTGGTGGTGGTGTTGGAGTGGGGGTGTGGTGTTGGAGTGGGGTGGTGGTGGTGTTGGAGTGGGGTGGTGGTGGTGTTGGAGTGGGGTGGTGGTGGTGGTGGTGGTGGGAGTGTGGTGGTGGGTGGGTGTGGTGTGGTGGTGTGGGGGTGGTGGTGGTGTTGGAGTGGGGTGGTGGTGGTGTTGGAGTGGGGTGGTGGTGGTGTTGGAGTGGGGTGGTGGTGGTGTTGGAGTGGGGTGGTGGTGGTGTTGGAGTGGGGTGGTGGTGGTGTTGGAGTGGGGTGGTGGTGGTGTTGGAGTGGGGTGGTGGTGGTGTTGGAGTGGGGTGGTGGTGGTGTTGGAGTGGGGTGGTGGTGGTGTTGGGGTGGGGTGGTGGTGGTGTTGGAGTGGGGTGGTGGTGGTGTTGGAGTGGGGTGGTGGTGGTGTTGGAGTGGGTGGTGGTGGTGTTGGAGTGGGGTGGTGGTGGTGTTGGAGTGGGTGGTGGTGGTGGTGGGTGGGGTGGTGTTGGAGTGGGTGTGGTGGTGTTGGAGTGGGGTGGTGGTGGTGTTGGAGTGGGGTGGTGGTGTTGGAGTGGGGTGGTGGTGGTGTTGGAGTGGGGTGGTGGTGGTGTTGGGGTGGGGTGGTGGTGGTGTTGGAGTGGGGTGGTGGTGGTGGTGGAGTGGGGTGGTGGTGGTGTTGGAGTGGGTGGTGGTGGTGTTGGAGTGGGGTGGTGGTGGTGTTGGAGTGGGGTGGTGGTGGTGTTGGGGTGGGGTGGTGGTGTGTTGGAGTGGGGTGGTGGTGGTGTTGGAGTGGGGGTGGTGGTGTTGGAGTGGGGTGGTGGTGGTGTTGGAGTGGGGTGGTGGTGGTGTTGGGTGGGGTGGTGGTGGTGTTGGAGTGGGGTGGTGGTGGTGGTGGAGTGGGGTGGTGGTGGTGTTGGAGTGTGGTGGTGGTGTTGGAGTGGGGTGGTGGTGGTGTTGGAGTGGGGTGGTGGTGGTGTTGGAGTGTGGTGGTGGTGGTGTTGGAGTGGGGTGGTGGTGGTGTTGGAGTGGGGTGGTGGTGGTGTTGGAGTGGGGTGGTGGTGGTGTTGGAGTGGGGTGGTGGTGGTGTTGGAGTGGGGTGGTGGTGGTGTTGGAGTGGGGTGGTGGTGGTGTTGGAGTGGGGTGGTGGTGGTGTTGGAGTGGGGTGGTGGTGGTGTTGGAGTGGGGTGGTGGTGGTGTTGGAGTGGGGTGGTGGTGGTGTTGGAGTGGGGTGGTGGTGGTGTTGGGGTGGGGTGGTGGTGGTGTTGGAGTGGGGTGGTGGTGGTGTTGGAGTGGGGTGGTGGTGGTGTTGGAGTGGGGTGGTGGTGGTGTTGGAGTGGGGTGGTGGTGGTGTTGGAGTGGGGTGGTGGTGGTGGTGGAGTGGGGTGGTGTTGGAGTGGTGTGTTGGTGGTGTTGGAGTGGGGTGGTGGTGGTGTTGGAGTGGGGTGGTGGTGTTGGAGTGGGGTGGTGGTGGTGTTGGAGTGGGGTGGTGGTGGTGTTGGAGTGGGGTGGTGGTGGTGTTGGAGTGGGGTGGTGGTGGTGGTGGAGTGGGGTGGTGGTGGTGTTGGAGAGTGGTGGTGGTGGTGTTGGAGTGGGGTGGTGGTGGTGTTGGAGTGGGGTGGTGGTGGTGTTGGGGTGGGGTGGTGGTGGTGTTGGAGTGGGGTGGTGGTGGTGTTGGAGTGGGGGGGTGGTGGTGTTGGAGTGGGGTGGTGGTGGTGTTGGAGTGGGGTGGTGGTGGTGTTGGGGTGGGGTGGTGGTGGTGTTGGAGTGGGGTGGTGGTGGTGGTGGAGTGGGGTGGTGGTGGTGTTGGAGTGTGGTGGTGGTGTTGGAGTGGGGTGGTGGTGGTGTTGGAGTGGGGTGGTGGTGGTGTTGGAGTGGGGTGGTGGTGGTGTTGGAGTGTGGTGGTGGTGTTGGAGTGGTGGTGGTGGTGTTGGAGTGTGGTGGTGGTGTTGGAGTGGGGTGGTGGTGGTGTTGGGGTGGGGTGGTGGTGGTGTTGGGGTGGGGTGGTGGTGGTGTTGGAGTGGGGTGGTGGTGGTGTTGGTGTGGGGTGGTGGTGGTGTTGGAGTGGGGTGGTGGTGGTGTTGGAGTAGGGTGGTGGTGGTGTTGGAGTGGGGTGGTGGTGGTGTTGGAGTGGGGTGGTGGTGGTGTTGGAGTGGGGTGGTGGTGGTGTTGGAGTGGGGTGGTGGTGGTGTTGGAGTGTGGTGGTGGTGGTGTTGGAGTGGGGTGGTGGTGGTGTTGGAGTGGGGTGGTGGTGGTGTTGGAGTGGGGTGGTGGTGGTGTTGGAGTGGGGTGGTGGTGGTGGTGGAGTGGGGTGGTGGTGGTGGTGGAGTGGGGTGGTGGTGGTGGTGGAGTGGGGTGGTGGTGGTGTTGGAGTGGGGTGGTGGTGGTGTTGGAGTGGGGTGGTGGTGGTGTTGGAGTGGGGTGGTGTGGTGTTGGAGTGGGGTGGTGGTGGTGTTGGAGTGGGGTGGGGTGGTGGTGTTGGAGTGGGGTGGTGGTGGTGTTGGAGTGGGGTGGTGGTGGTGTTGGAGTGGGGTGGTGGTGTTGGAGTGTGGTGGTGGTGTTGGAGTGTGGTGGTGGTGTTGGAGTGTGGTGGTGATGGTGTTGGAGTGGGGTGGTGGTGGTGTTGGAGTGGGGTGGTGGTGGTGTTGGAGTGGGGTGGTGGTGTTGGAGTGGGGTGGTGGTGGTGTTGGAGTGGGGTGGTGGTGGTGATGGAGTGGGGTGGTGGTGGTGTGGTGGGGTGGGGTGGTGGTGGTGTTGGAGTGTGGTGGTGGTGTTGGAGTGTGGTGGTGGTGTTGGAGTGGGGTGGTGGTGGTGTTGGGGTGGGGTGGTGGTGGTGTTGGGGTGGGGTGGTGGTGGTGTTGGAGTGGGGTGGTGGTGGTGTTGGTGTGGGGTGGTGGTGGTGTTGGAGTGGGGTGGTGGTGGTGTTGGAGTGGAGTGGGGTGGTGGTGTTGGTGTGGGGTGGTGGTGGTGGTGGAGTGGGGTGGTGGTGGTGTTGGAGTGGGGTGGTGGTGTTGGAGTGGGGTGGTGGTGGTGTTGGAGTGGGGTGGTGGTGGTGTTGGAGTGGGGTGGTGGTGGTGTTGGAGTGGGGTGGTGGTGGTGTTGGAGTGGGTGGTGGTGGTGTTGGAGTGGGGTGGTGGTGGTGTTGGAGTGGGGTGGTGGTGGTGTTGGAGTGGGGTGGTGGTGGTGTTGGAGTGGGGTGGTGGTGGTGTTGGAGTGGGGTGGTGGTGGTGTTGGAGTGGGGTGGTGGTGGTGTTGGAGTGGGGTGGTGGTGGTGTTGGAGTGGGGTGGTGGTGGTGTTGGAGTGGGGTGGTGGTGGTGTTGGAGTGGGGGGGTGGTGGTGTTGGAGTGGGGTGGTGGTGGTGTTGGAGTGGGGTGGTGGTGGTGTTGGGGTGGGGTGGTGGTGGTGTTGGAGTGGGGTGGTGGTGGTGTTGGAGTGGGGTGGTGGTGGTGGTGGAGTGGGGTGGTGGTGGTGTTGGAGTGGGGTGGTGGTGGTGGTGGAGTGGGGTGGTGGTGGTGTTGGAGTGGGGTGGTGGTGTTGGAGTGGGGTGGTGGTGGTGTTGGAGTGGGGTGGTGGTGGTGTTGGAGTGGGGTGGTGGTGGTGTTGGAGTGGGGTGGTGGTGGTGTTGGAGTGGGGTGGTGGTGGTGTTGGAGTGGGGTGGTGGTGGTGTTGGAGTGGGGTGGTGGTGGTGTTGGAGTGGGGTGGTGGTGGTGTTGGAGTGGGGTGGTGGTGGTGTTGGAGTGGGGTGGTGGTGTTGGAGTGGGGTGGTGGTGTTGGAGTGGGGTGGTGGTGGTGTTGGAGTGGGGTGGTGGTGGTGTTGGAGTGGGGTGGTGGTGGTGTTGGAGTGGGGTGGTGGTGGTGTTGGAGTGGGGTGGTGGTGGTGTTGGAGTGGGGTGGTGGTGGTGTTGGAGTGGGGTGGTGGTGGTGTTGGAGTGGGTTGGTGGTGGTGTTGGAGTGGGTTGGTGGTGGTGTTGGAGTGGGGGGGTGGTGTTGGAGTGGGGTGGTGGTGGTGTTGGAGTGTGGTGGTGGTGGTGTTGGAGTGGGGTGGTGGTGGTGTTGGAGTGGGGTGGTGGTGGTGTTGGAGTGTGGTGGTGG